>NC_056477.1:10205008-10402298 GCF_008729295.1 Plectropomus leopardus | reverse complement strand
AAAAAAAAAAAGGGATAGAGGGGAGAGAGAGGCAGCAGAAGGGATTTGTTATGTGTCCTTTGCGCAGCGTGAAAGACTGCGAGACGCTTTGTTTAAGAGTTAGATAGACNAAAAAAAAAAAAAAAGGGATAGAGGGGAGAGAGAGGCAGCAGAAGGGATTTGTTATGTGTCCTTTGCGCAGCGTGAAAGACTGCGAGACGCTTTGTTTAAGAGTTAGATAGACCCCCTCTCCTCTCCTTGCCTCTTCACCCTTCATCCTTAATTCTTTCCTCCCTCCATCCCTCTTCCTGATGTGCAGGGCATCAACCAGACAGCGGAAGGAATTGTTGTATCCGCTACCTCCAGAGCTTTTTTTTTTTTTTTTAACTTGTTACGTGAGCCAATAGCACCTTGCTCTTTCCTCAGGGTGGGATGGATGCCCACGAGGTTAAGATAAGGACAAAGCTCGCTGATGGACTGATTGAGTAGATGACTGGTTGGCAGTTTGGCTGCTTGGCTGCTTGGCCACTCTGAGCTCAGGTTTCACTCCTCTTCACACAGAGGAGAGGAAAGAAAGTGAACATGGCAGTGGAAGAGGGTGTTGTCTTCCTAACACAAGTGAGTACTGGATTTATTCTCCCATTTGTAACAGTGTGATTTTAATTCTGACAACTTAGATTTGTTTTATGATTTGGTGTTATTTTATGAGAGAGGTTGCTGGCTGGTCTCAGAGATTGATGTGAGTTCAGTGGTGCTGCAAACCGCTAGAATGAACTCGTCCTGTATCATTCATTATGACTGCATGGGCGTGTGTGTGCATGTGTGTATGAACTTGAAAAACTGATCCACTGCAGTCAGGTGTAAAATATATGTTTGTCTGCAGGAGTTTTCCAGCACAGATCAGGGAGTTTGGAGTCTAGAAAATGAACTGCACATGCACCTGCGTGTTGTCTAAATAGAGGCATGTGTGAAGTATTTAGCAAGCTGGACGTTTCCTCTATTAAAGGAATAGTTTGACATTTAGGGATATGCACTGCTTTGCTTTCTTAGACACAGATTTAACCAACAAATATTTTTGGACAGAGTCAGTCAGTCATTTTATTATTAAAATGGCTTGATTCTTTAACATTTTTTGGACACAAGGAATAAGATTTTATAAACATTTTTTTATGTTGCATTGTAAAATCTCAAAATAAGTGGTAACATCTACTTTTAAATAATTTCCCAAATTCCTCCTCTTAAACTCATTATAATAGGAATTCAGGCAGTGGGATCTCACATGCAAAGAGACCTATCAAAAATGCCATTCATTCCTAAAAAAGAAAATAAATTATTATATGATAATATGTTCATTGTCTTCCATGTGTCCCACTCTATAAAGTTTTTTTTTCAACATTTGGTACAGATAAAGTAACATTTTCACAGGACAAAAATGTCATGTCTTATGCTACAATAAACATTTAGGCAAAATTATACTTTAGTTTTGATTCTTGTAAAATTGGTCTTAAATTTCATTCCAGGTGGCAATAAAAAAGTCTAAATCAAATTTGCATTAAGCTGTAGGAACCCTGTTTCCAGTCTTTTTGCTACGTTAAGCTAACCATCTCCTATTTCAGTAGCTTCATATCCTCACAGACATGAGAGCAGTTTAAATCTTCTCATTTAACTCTCAGCAAGACAGCAAATATACATGTCACAAAATGTCAAACTATTTTTTTTAAGATGTAATAAAATCATGTTGCTGTGTTGAAGATGGCTTGTTGTAGTAGCTCCTCGGGTGTCTTAATGCAGCTTCATTCATTTACTCACTCCAGTTTCTCACGGTTATTTCTCTCAGTGGTCGATAGAGGGCACGACACATTGAGCCACTCGTCTCCTCTTTGCAGTGCTCTTGAAATTCGTGGTGCTTTCCATCAGCAACACGGCTACAATAGAGGAGTGTTTTTGTGTGGCACATGATATTTACAGTCAGCTATGAGGAAGATGTTGATGCACTGTCATCGAAAATAAAACAGCACTTTACTCTGTTATCACTGTAGTTGTTGTTTTTATTGTTGATGTCTCTCTCCCTCTTCTCCCTATATGTTTCATTTTGTCATATGGATTACTATGATTTTATTAGGTCTGTTCTGTACACACAACAGCTATTGTCCGTCCGTCTGTCCAAGGAGAGGGATCTCTCCTCAGATGCTTGTTTCTTCCTGAGGTTTCTACCATTTGTTGCTAGTAAAGGGTTCCTTATCTGCTGTGAAGGTCTTAGAACAGAGGGATGCCACATGCTATAAAGCCCTCTGAGGCAAATTGTGATTTGCTATTGTGATTTATACATAAAATTCAACTGAATTCACCGGTAATTATGGAGAGACTAACATTTTCTATAAAAATGCAATCAGAGAAATTTAAGTGATTGTGGTCAAAATGAGTCGACAGGGGATCTGCCTTTGCACTCGGACATGACAAACCCCTTCAGGACTCTATGTTGAAGAGAGGAAGTGAAGAACAGGCTAGAGGGGAGGGGCGAAGAATACAAGAGCGGGACAGCAGCAGTGGGTTAGACGAGTATTTATGCAGGAAGTGACACAGTTGAGGCGTGGTCCTGAAATTTTGCAAGGTAGCTTCGAATCAGCCAACTTCATGTACATAAGCAACTTTTTAGGTGTTTAATTCCTCATTATTCCAGCACCATTTGCACTCTGCACCTTTGCACTATTTGTAAAATGTGGTTTTGTGATGTTTACGGTGACCTTGTTTGAGAGCAACAAAAATCTAAATCTGCGCATTGAACATCTTGTGCATTTGAAATCAGAGAAGGCTCTAAAATGTAAAGACTCCAGTTATAGATTACTATTCATCGTGTTGCCAGTAACATGCCTTGCATCCATTCCTCTTAAAGCCTTAATAATGATTTTGCGGTGACAGTGAAATGGGGGCATTAATTCATCAATAGGGTTGCTATATTTAGCCTTTAGGGAAAGCAAAAAAAACAAGAAGAACTGTTCAGGAAAGGAGGTTTGAGAGGTTTGATGGTTTGGACACATGGATGTTGATGGGGTGAGGCTCTTTGGCACTGGTGGGTGTTGTGGTGCGAACACTGGATGCCCTGGCTTTGTGCTAGTGGAGCTGTGGCGCTCTGTGTGTTTTGTGCAGTCAGGAGGGATAAAGTGAAACAATACAGCCACTGCTGGCCTGGCTCTCCTCTTCTAATCTCGCTCAGTTCACCCAGAGCCTACAGCAATGACATCAACACCCCCTGTGTTGTTTGTTTATGTGTGAACATGATTGTTTCCTGCATGTGTTTTAAGTAAATACTGTCCTAAAGTGTGTGCAGGCATGTACATTTTGATACACCCCTTCTTAAATGTGTGCATTACAAAAAAAGCTGCGTGAGTGTCTGTTTTGTTTCAAGCTCGAGTGCCAAACTGACATCATCGCAGTCTGGCGGCCCGGGGATATCAGTCTTTATACATCTAAATATCCTCTATCCATCTCGACTATCATTGAGTTGATGTCATGAGGAGGAGAAGTGCCAAGCACAGATTCAGCACAAATGAAAACAAATGCTCTGCAGCTCCAAAACATCATGAATCTCTATGTCTAGAATCAACGATGTGAATCACACAAAAAATCTGACAGCCCAGCTTGTATTGGAGATCATGACAGATAGTGTGTTTCAATTCCATATTACAACCCACTTGTATTATTAGTAGTAGTAGTACTATTGTGTATTACTGTATAGTCTATTTTGCGGTTACAAGAATTCAATATACTTTACCAATTTATACTTAAAGGGAATGATACACTGTGTCCAGCATTGGACATCAAACTGTGAATTTGGAATTCAACTCACAATTAACCAAAACAAATGAATTTTGTAATTTTACTTTTTATTCCAGTGTTTTACAGCTGCAAATAGCTCCTTATATCCTTTACTTAGTGTAGGCTATAACAATAGTGCCGATTAATAGCAGACCCGAAAATCAAGAATGTGTTTTTTCTTCTTGTATGAGCATTGTCTTTTGTTACTATGCCTGATTTTGTCGCTTTTCCATTGTGAAAACAGTTCAGTCTTTTCTTAAACCCTTCTTAAAAGTTCTGTTTATGGTATTTTGAGCATTAATATAGCAGTTAACATTTATTTGCTGTGGAAAGATATTGTGGAGTAGTGGCATCCTGAATAAGGAATTGACTCATGCTACTTCTTTGTGTTTTAATCTGTCTGATGTAGTGGAAGATGGTACGCCCACATGTGAGTTCATGTGAGTTCAGTGTGCATGTCTCAGTGGCTAGCTAATTTCTGCTGCTCTGCACTGTGCTATGGCGATTATGGGTGTTTACAGCTGTTAACAGCGTGGGCATTGTTGCATAACTCCCACCTTCTGGTTCTCCCCCACGTTAAAAACCATCAGCTCTGTCAGCACTGTTATTTTTGTCAGCACTGTTCATGGAGTTTGCACTGTTTGTGCTGTTAGCACCATTAGCTGCTGGCACAGTTGCCTCCATGTTAAAGACAGTGTTCACATAATCCTGGCTCAGCCCGTCTATAATAGATATGCTCTGAATGTTGTAATCATTTAATATTAGTATAGTAGTGCATAATGTCAGGATATATGTCAGTCAGTGAGTAACAAGGTATTGTAATACAGAGATCCTTTATGAACAGTGTCACCTGAAAGAGTGACAAATTAAGTTTTCATCTACAAATGTCCCACATGAATGCACATCTTTGTCACCGTTCTTTAAAATTAAGAAGAAAGAAAAGAAAAGAAAATAAGGAATCCTTTAGGAAATATTTCAAACTTTCAGTTACTGATGCACTTTAAAATATCAGTTTGGCAATATGACAGGGTTTGCAGATTGTGCTTTATTTGTGTTGTTCATCTTCAAGGATTTTGAACACTCTGACTCTTAAAAATAAAAAATAGAGGTGCAGTAATCTAATTAACCTACATATTACAGCCCTTCTGCTGTTAAACCAAGGTTTTACAGTTACACAATGTTTCAGTTTTTCCTCTCCCTTTTTTAAGAGCATCTGCAGACACCAGTCAGTGACCAGAGGGCATTTTTAATTAAAACTGAGATGGTTAATAGTCCTTTTTACAGCGACTTACTCAGAAATTAGCTGCATTTTTACTTCGTAAGACTGTAATTGGGAATGCTAAATTCTCAGCTTTTCCAGCTATCACTTGTATGTCATATTCCTCTCTCTCTCTGTCTCATCCCCTCCCTTCTATCTAACATTAGATTAATGCTTTCCTTCAGGCTTAACCTAGTCTTTAATGGCCCCATTTTCTTTGAACCTCTGATCTGTGAAGGCTTAATGATATTTCTCTTACTAATCTCTTGCCCCGTCCTGTGTAATGCCTCATTCACAGCGACTTCAAGATCCCTCATGTTGGTCATAGATGGGATGTGGATGGAGGCTTGGACATGTTGGTCATTGGTTTTCACTGCGGGCATTAAAGGATAAACTGACGAGAGCAGTGAATAGTGACTTCTGGGTGAAGACTGCTTAATCTGTTGGCACTTAAGCTTGGGCAGAAGGAAAGGCAAAGAGCTCTGCGTGATATTGGAAAACTGTTTCCAAAATTGTAACCTTTGCAAAGATGTAAAACTTTAAAAATACTCTTAGACCTCCATATTTTAATAGCTGTTTCTATTTCTGGTCTCAGTTTATGGCCTGACTTACATAATATTTGATGGTGTAAATCACTGAGCAGTTGTCATGCTCGCTGCCTGTCCACAGCAGTGCGACCCGTGCATTTCCATGTCAGAGGTTTTAGAGCGGTCAAGCATTTAGTGACACAAAGCCTGAGAGTCGAGGGTCACACAGACGTGCTCTACACACACACACATGCCGGTTATGTAAGCAACATGTGTACCAGCATGCAGACGTGCACGCAGATGCACACATGCTGCACAGTTATTGTAATACGAGGAGAGATTTTGACTTGAATAATTCATAAAGAAGCTGCGTGGCTTTCAGTCATTTATAGTGTTGCAGAAAGACGGGTATATTTATTCATAGTGCACTTTTATAAACAACATGTTGGCACAAGTGTTCTACCAGAGAGGTTAAAAAAAACATTAAGACAAAATAAAACTTGCTGACTCTTATCAGTGCATTTAAAACCTTTGTTAGAGTAAATAAAGTTATCATATGATTGGACTTGTTAAATAGATCTTTATTTAATGATGTAAAAAAAAAAAGGGGGGGGCATACCTAATATTTTAGGCAAAAATGAGTTATATATATCAAATTAAAGCTCTTCTACAGCCAAAAGGGTGCTTGTCAATCAACAATCCAGAGTATCAAAAACCAAAAGAACATTAAACACAAACAAAAGAACAAAAGACAGATAAAAGAACAAAAGAAAGTGGAACACACTCAACTATTTGAGGCCACAAAGAGTGTAAGTGCACTCATTTACTTACAAAAAATCTTTCAGTAAATATCGATATAGTGTTTATAAGCATACTGCCATCCATGTGTTTATGATTTTTTGGTATTTAAGATTATAAACAATAAATGTCGCAGAGACAAAGTGTGGTCTTTTTTTCAGTTTTGGCTGTCCTTTAAAGTTGGTCAAATGTCACTCACACCACTTTTTTCTTTGCTGTCTTTTGAAACTTTTTAAAAGAAAACTTAGTTTTAGTAAAATAGAAGAAGATTAAGAAGATTAAGTAGTAGTAGTAGTAGGAGGAGGAGTATTTATTTCTGTCTTTATTAACATATAAAAGAAAATAGAATGCACATAAAAAGAGATAAATACAAAGGAAAAACGGTTTGTAAAAATACATTGACCAAAAAGAGCTTAAGCTTACTGTACCTATCCTTTTTACGTATCATATTCTATTCAACGACCCTTTCACTACTCAGTTGAGGAGATTCAAAAACAAAGCGATACAAAAACAAAGTTCCAAAACAAGTCATACACAATAATGATCATACTACAGTTTTATATACTTTATTTTTACACAAAGACAAAAAAAAAACAAAAAACTATCAAATATATAGTTTAAAGAAATGTTATGAAGTTTCTCTTAAGGGAATGACCACCATGATCTTTATATATTCCCTTCTTAGCACCATTTCTTATCACAGAGAAATGTCATTCCTGTAGGGCACTGATTTTAGTCACTATGAGTCATGTGATACCATGAAGACGTAACATAAATGTATCGTAGAATAAGTTCAGCGAGTTTACTTCAGTGTCAGTGTTGAGGTGAGATGCTGAGATGGCAGAGCGCTGGTGGAGTGTCTGCTGGCTCGGTTTAGACTGGACTGGAGCCAGAGTGTTTCGAACAGGTCATCATGAAGGACGCTGTTTCTTGGTGTCCATGACTTAAGAGTAGTGGAATATAGTTGTTCTTGTTACCTCTGTTATGTTGCATTGTGATGTAGAATTAACTCACATTTAGATGATGAATTGAATTGTTTGTTTGCTTTTCATCGCTTTGGAAAGTGTTGGTCTTTTCTTGTCTTTGACATCCAGAATAACATAAAGAAAACACTATATACAGAGATAGATATAGATATAGGTATAGATACAGATAAAGATCCCGATGGTTCAGGCTGTGAGCAAGTGACACATTGTGTTGCATCATGACTTTTCTCAAGGCCATGAGAACAGAAACATCATTAGTGGTTCAGTGCTATCAAACGGTTGTCTGGGGGTTGGGGGATGGAAATTGGAAGAAGGCATTTGTAGATGTGAGCTGATATGAGCTTTAATGGTTTCTTGTAATCAGGAAATGACTTTGTTTCCAGTTAACACGGTTTCATCTGCCGTTGTTTTGTTTGTGCAAATATACAAATACTTTCCTCTCACAGTTTTAAACAGCCTTATCAGCGGAACAATCTGATACTGGATGTCTTGTTCACTCACTTTTTGGCTTTGGGTCAGATCCTCTCTGTGTTTGTCAGGGTTATTTTTGGCAGAGGGGGAGGCGGAGAGTACAATGTTGGATAACCGCTCATACCGTTTGGCCCTGCTGAGTTTATCCTAAGTGTCTCTGGACGCAGGGCTAAATTTAGCAGGTCTGGGCTTTTGATAATTCAGGGGGAATTCGGTTTTTGAGCCTCTATTACGAAGCAGCGTATCACAGCTTCTCTCCCTCGTGCACTCCACTGCTGAGTTTTACAAAACGCTCTTTGCGAGGCGAAGGAGGGAGACAAAATGTGCAGAGTTTGCTGGGTGTCATTTTATGTCAAACCAAATGTCCTAGGAGCCAACATGAACACTGAAAAGAATCACAACCCCCCTCTCTTCTTCTCTCTGTTTCTCCATCTCTTTGTCTACTCTCATCCTTCTTTCGATCTCTCCCCCTCCCTCTCTCCTCCTCCTCTCTCTCATACACACCACATTTGTTATGGGGGCAAAAACATGCTTGCCTCATCATTTTATTTTGGTGTGCATAGCCCTATTTCTGTAGTGAAATAAAGGACAGCCAAGCAGAATAGAGTATGCTCTGCTTCTTGTAGCACAGCGACTACACTCACAACTGCTTTACTGGTGGATTCAGAGGACATCTATGTGGATGAGAGGAGGTCTCTGTGGAGGAGAGGAGGTCTCTGTGGCAGCTGTAAGGACCACCCGGTCACTGAACTTCCTACGTTTGGGAATCAGAGACTTTTGGATTTAACAAAGCTGAAATAACAGTCGGATGGGATCCAAAGGATGACGGCGGATGACGTGAATTGTTAGAATGTGGCTCCGCTGCCGTTCTCATGGATTTACTTTTTCTTTTTTTTTCTTTTTTTTAGATGTTTTAGTGTCTTAAATTTGAGACACCAGTGGACTTATTGATTTTAATGGCACAATGGACCTTCTGTGTGTGTGGATATTGGCTTTATTCTTTCCCCTGTTGTGATGTTTCATGGATATGTGAGAAATTATGACAGAGTTCTACCTGGTACAGTAAAATTTTGGCATTCGTGTGTGCTTTTATTCTCTTGTGCAATTAATTGTAACAGTTTGATGCAGATAAGCATGTGTTCAGAGTCTGACTTAACGTACTCATGTCCTCTTTCTTCTCTCTCTTCTTCCTCTCCAGTCTGACAGCAATGCCAGTTACCTGCGAGCTGCCCGGGCAGGGAACCTTGAAAAGGTCCTTGACTACCTCAAGTCTGGGGTTGAGATCAACATTTGCAATCAGGTATGTTTTCTGGGACTTTTATCAAGACACTAAAATGTTCTTGAGAGTGTCTTTCCTCCTAGGAGTTAAAGATATTTTTCTCTACACACACAGACACTCTGCTGCATCAGCTAAATTTCAAATGCAGGGCTCCAGGGCTCAACTGAACAAGCAGGATCATCCTCTAGATGACATATTTCATGATTGTAACCCATCTTTTAACCCTCTGAACCTTGAGCAAATTGTTTTGATATCTTTTGAACAAAAAAAAGTCATTAAGCAACTTGGCTAGAAATTGCAAGAATTTAGTCAAAAAATATTTTTTTCAGAAACTTGGGAAAAAAACTACATCTATAATTATCATTTTATTTCTATTTTATTTTTTATTATTCTTGAAATATTTTACTGCATTAATATAATTTTAAAGCACTTTTTCCAGGTCATTCCTTTTTTTCCTCATTTTCGGGGGAATTTTTTTGTACTTTTTACTAAATTCTTGACATTTTTTAGGTAAGTTGCTCATTGCCATCTTGCACATTTTATTTTATTTTTTTAAACAAGCCAATTTGCCCAGATTTCAGAGAGATAAGCACAATTTAACATTATCCTACAGTATACTCTTGTGCATGAACTACACCAACTCCACTAAATTCCATTTCTCTCTCAGAATGGTCTGAACGCTCTCCATCTAGCCTCCAAAGAGGGGCATGTAGAGGTTGTTGCTGAGCTGCTGAAGCTCGAAGCCGCTGTGGATGCAGCCACAAAGGTAAGACCCGCCCCAATACCTATCAGCTGATGTTACGCAGGACTATATTTGGATCCAGCACAAAACATGGCTGCACTTTAAGGTTTAACAGCATGCAGCTATGGTGCAACTACTGTAAGTGTGCAGCGTTTCATTTAGGGTTTAATATTGGATTAATATTTGATGATCCCTGTGGGAAATGCTGCTGGAAATAAGTGAGAGAATTAAGCGAGAAATAATAAAACATATGTAGCAAAAGGAGTTCAGTAAAATTTGAAGTGTGCATCACTTGGAAGTATATATGTAAAAGAACAAGGTAGCAGCAGATGTGTTATATTTTTTGTAGTACTCTACTACATCAGGGGAGAGTCTCCTCCTTTGAAGCATCTTTACTCTGATGCTGAAAACAGTTGAGAGGGGGAGCCACTGAAAACATTCAGATTCGAGCCCACGAGGCTTTCACTCCCATTTAGTCGTCTGGTTCAGCCTCTCTGCCACAGGCCACACGCCTAGTGCTGACACAAACAGAGTACACAATGAAATATTCAAGATCAAGGAGAAAATCTCCCCAATTAAAGCCTCTCTCTATTGTGACCCGAGGATGCTGAGGGATTAGTGTGAGATCTTGGGAATCCACTGCTTGCCCCCTAACGCCTATCAGTGTCTATTTTGTGCAGCTGATGGAGGCAATCAGGGAGGCAGTGTCATCCAGGATACCAAGATTTAGTAACGCAGAGTGTTTTATTTAGACTGTGTGGGTGTTCAATGCTAAAGTTAATTGTATATCTGCTCCTCTAATGTTGTGCTGCTCTTGTTGAGGGAGATTTAAACAAGAGGCCTTGTTCTCGGTTCATTAGGCCCAAAGACGCTCTAAAACAAATGATACCGTCTGTGATGCTTACAATGTTGAGACTGTCAGAGAGATGTTGATTTAAGTTGCATGCAACTTCTCGGGCTGTAGTTTGTGGTGTTTTACTGGATTGCATTATATTTGTGCAGCTTGCGATGTTCAGCTTGAAACAGGGGGGAGTTTTTTTCACACTATTTTTTTAGGCTGTAGAGGCATTCATGCCAATTTGCTAGAAGTTATTTTTAATTCACAACGAATTGCCAGATACATTTGAGGGAAACATAACTGCTGCCGAGAAAATGTTTAGTGGCGATGTTTTCCCAGTGAATTGTGCTGTGTTTTTTTTTTTTTACCACACAGTTAATAAAGAGGTGTATCCTCATACAATAGTATTTATGATATCTTACAGATTAGTGCCCCAAACAATGTAAGCTTCACATAGGTAGTATTCTGTTTGTGTATTTTGAATAGCCATTGCATTATATTGCACTGTGCTGTTTATGATGACATTATGTCCACTCTGTAGAGGCATTTGCATTTCTCTAAGCATATTTGTTTTTTCACAGAAAATACAGCACAGTTAAGCTGCTGTGGGAACATACCAATATCCTGTAAAAATATGTGTGGCTGGTGACACGTAAGTGTCTATAATAAAGTATAGTCAGTGAGAAAGCCCATTAACCATAATGAAGTGACTTTGTAAAGCTCACAAGCTCTTGTCTTCAGCTACATTATAAACCAAACTGTGTTTTCTGTCTCTATTAATCTGCCTTGTGCCACAGTAGATATCCGATTTCCTTGCTACAGTGTGCAGTGCATGTGACAAACTCAAGATTGTGCAATAGCACTTGTCGCATATAACAGAGCTCAGTATCACGCGGCCAGGAGAAATGCTGGGGGTCAACTCTCCCTTTACAAGGACCTGCACCGGTTTATAAAACACCTCCTGTAGTTTTATTTATGGCGATGGCTCAGCAAGAGCTCATTTATGAGTAGGCTTCGGAAGTGACACATTGTTGGCAGTGCAGGCAGGGGGATGCCAGAGCTGGAATGCAAGCGGCGGCACAAAAGTGTGGTTGGCGTGAGGGGATTCACTGGTGAACATGGATACTGACATGGATATATACAGGCTATAGTGACTCACATACACACAAGCAAGTATGATGGGACAGGTGTGGCAGAGCTTAACACACATTCCTGTGGTTTTTCCATGTAATCCAGAAAGGAAACACTGCTCTGCACATAGCCTCGCTGGCCGGCCAAACGGAAGTGGTCAAAGAGCTGGTCACAAATGGAGCCAATGTCAACGCACAATCTCAGGTGGGATATGCTCAACATGCACACACACGGTCACACACACAACGTCAAAATGACACTAAGGTCCTGCTGGTCTACATTTAGGACCTGAAACAACGTAAGTGTAATGACAGTGCAGTGACGCACACACACTTGTTTGGACGATACTGTATCATGTGATCACGGGCAGTGAGGGGAATCACTCAGTGGAAATATCCTTATTGACACAGTCTGGCATGACGCCAACTAGGCCTCCTCGTCTTCAGGAAACTGATGTCCTTGCATTTTACATTTAATTCTGTAAGATCAAGGTGAGAAGACAGATTTCAAGCAGCTGCTTTCTCTCTTTTCATATAGGACCTTGAAAGAGCCACTAGAGATGTGACAGCAGCACAAAAGGCTCACAGACTTACATGAACATTTTGTTTCGTCAATGAGATCTTTTTCTCTGGATATCTCTCATTCTCAAGACTGGCAATCACATTTGTATCATTTGACAGTTGAAGTGTCATCATTTAAAACATAATGGTACATTCCACATTACATTCAGTGTGTTTTTATGATGCACTTTATATGCAAAGTAGAGGAAAAAGCCTGCAGTGCTCCGATAATAGAAAAACTTGCCCCAAAGCCACTTTTAAAAAAGCTGACTACAAAGAAATATGTATTTATTTGCAGCATAAGTTGCTGCTAAGTTCAAACTTAACCATTTTGTAAATGTGCATGTGTGTTTTTTGTGCAGAATGGCTTCACTCCTCTGTACATGGCCGCCCAGGAGAATCACCTGGAGGTGGTGCGGTTCCTTCTGGAGCACAGCGCCAGCCAGAGTATGGCCACTGAGGTACTGTACATGTCTGTGTGTGTGTTTGTTATTGTGTGTGTATGTGTGCCAGTCCTCTCTACTGTCATACCGTTACAGTATGTTTCCATGCATTTTCCTCGGGACTCCCTAAAAACACGGGGATTCACCCCGAGGGGTGGGGTTTTGCAGGATGTAGCAGTGCATAGTTCGGCAAGTGCTGCCGTCTGAGCCAGCCTGTGCTTTGAATGCATGTTTATATTTTTGTGCACCTTTGTAAGAATGCAGAACAAAAATCCTTAATAATTTTGGTTTGATGAAAATGAGTGGCAAAGTATGGGTAAGATTTATTTCTAAAGCTTGTCAAATTGGACAAACTAGACTGAGTAATATGCACTACAAGCATGAAGCCATAGATGTTGTCCTATAACTGATATTTGTGGTCTCACAATTATATAAACTTTGTACGTGGAAACTGATTGTCTGCCTCATATTGCCATCAGGATACAACTTTATGAGAATACATACTGGCCATCTGAGTAGATTTTTGTTATTGGACATGATTTTTTCCATCTAAATGTCAATATATGTAAGCACTATTTAGTTGCACATATTTTTCACTTTGTCATTATGATGGTCAACTTGAAAACTGATCAGCATTCAGGTAAAATTTATTTGAAAATCTTCAAGGAAATCTAATTGTGGTTGCAGCTTGCCAGCGGTACAGGGAGCAAAAATCTAAGTGCATCTTTATGACTTGATAAGCACATAAAAGTAAAAAATAATTTTCATTGGAAGTCACAGTTAGGCATGACGTCTCCTGTAGGTTTAATCTTGGGGTTAAGGTAATTATTAAGCTAATAAACAACTTTTTAGGTTATGGTTTAGCTAGCTAATTCAGCAACTGATGAGATGACCCAGTGCGAGTAGATAAGGATGCACATCAGGCAAAACACTCTGTGGAACAAAGGACGTAACCACCCCCGGGTGAAACCCCGTGTTTTTAGGGAGTCCCCATTTTCCTTGGTCATGTGTGGTCTTTACATCTGTTGTACTAACCACCTTCATCTCCTCTCCTCCTCTGTTCCCTCCCCTCCCTCCTTTTATCATCCCAACCCCTTTCTCTCTGCATCCTCCTGCATCTCCTCCTATTTCTTCGTCGCCCTCTCCTCCCTCCACTCTCCTGTCTTTTTCTCGTCTTTTCTGTCTCACATTCTCTCTGTCTACCTCTCTGTCGTTCCACCATCCTCCTCTGCCTGCCCCGTCTCCTCTTCCCCTCCTCCTTCCCTCCTTGTCTCCTCATGAGGGACTAGGCAGAGCTTCATTGATTGGTAGTGTATGGTGGTGGAGGCAGAGTGACCTTGAATGGGTCACAGATGAGGTCCGCTCCGCTCGCTGCCTCTCCTCCACGGCTGCGGCTGCTGTTACTGCTCTGATTTACGTTGTTCAGCTTGTGGAACCCATGCACACACATATCACACACACAAGCACATACACATGCACAGAGAGAGATAATAGCTGATGGGGCTGATGGAATACCCAAACGCGTCCACAGTCCACCGGTTTACATCTATCGGCTACATGGTTGAACACTGGTTGTCCTACAGGACATGCACAAAGAGTATGTTTGCACACATGTACACACACAGATTTTCACACAGGTATATAAATGCAGGCACATATGCACATACAGAAATACTCACACGCACTGAAATATACAGTATGCAGAAACGCACTGCTGTGGCAAGGAGCTGAATAATTCATCATAAGGGCAATGTGTGTAGGAGATAGACGTGAGCCTTTTCCACCCCATCGTTTCATTATATAACTTACATTAGTGTCCTGCATGATGAGGAGGCTTGAGAATGTACCGAAATCTCTGCAACTGTTTGACACACAGGCTATTTAGTTCAGATTTAATATCCTAAATGCTCCGAGCAGGTCTAAAGGTTGAGGAGTTTTTAAGTTTCCAGATGATTGTTTTTCTTCAGCGTTCCCAAAGAACCATGTGAAACTGGAACAAGATACTTGATTGTGGCAACGTAAAAATAAAAAAGTAGCCTCCAGTTATAATCATATGGTAATAAAAATTATTTGTTAGCATTTTGACTTGATGGAGAAATATGAAACATATTACTGTTACTCATACTCATATTTCCAATCAATTTCACTTTTTTAATGACTATCTCGATATTTATGTATATCTGAATAAAGTTTATCTAGTTCTGATTGAGACTCCCATTAAGGCACTTTAAAAAAGATTTGTCTTTCAATCAAATCAGTCAATCAAAAGCCTGAATTCACTGGACCATTAACAACCTTCATTATACCCTTTGTAAAACTTCTATAGGACTCAGGGGTCTTGCATTGCTTTCCTCTCTGCCTGCAGCAAAATGATAACTCAGCAAAATATAATATTGGACCAGCATCTGTCCATGACCTCATGCTCCTAACCTGCTCATATCATCCATCCAGTCACACCAACCATCTCACATCAGCTCCGTCACCAGTAATGCATCACAGCGCCCCTCCAGCCCCACTGACTCCTCTCTCTCCCCCCCCTCGTGTGCAGGATGGCTTCACTCCTCTGGCGGTGGCCCTCCAGCAGGGCCATGACCAGGTGGTCTCCCTGCTGCTGGAAAACGATACAAAGGGCAAGGTACGCCTACCTGCCCTGCACATCGCTGCCCGCAAGGACGACACCAAGGCCGCGGCCCTGCTCCTGCAGAACGACCACAACGCGGACGTCGAGTCCAAGGTGAGTGATGATGCAGCCAGTCTCGGGGGGGTGGATCAATTAGTGGCTTTGTTTTTAAATTTTTTTGATTCTTTGATTAATTGTTTCTTTAAATATTGAAGTCTTTGGTTTTCTTTGTCAGTTTTTTTCTAGCCTCCTTTTTCTTCTTCTTTCTCAATTGAATTTGCTTTTGATGTTCTTTTTGGCAGAAAGGGGAAAGGAGCAGGAATACTTTTTTTGCTGTTTTTATGAAAGTTTTTTTTTAACATTGTTGATCAAGTTAACAGCTGCTTTGTACTTGTATGAAAATTTTTTTATGATCATGCTAGTTTCAGAATATTTTTCTTAAACTTAAATCTTAGGCCATGTGTCCACCAAAGCATGTTTTTCCCCGCTGACAAATTCAAGGAACTCCTCAGAAAATGTACAGTTGAGAGCGTTTTGGAGGTAAAATGTTCTTTGGTTTGGGTGACACTTTGGTTGCATCCAGTTGCATAAATGTCAGTGCAAGATAGAAAACTTACTCTAGATGAAGTTTAGGCTGAAACACAAAGGTGAGAGCCAATCTTTGTGGGTTCATGAGATGCAACATATATTAATTTGTCTATATATATGTATAGTATCTTAAAATATTTCTCCTCCAATGTTGTTTTTGTTCAGCACTTGTAGATGTGAAATGTGATGGTTGGTTTTTGTGGTGTTTGTCTCTCCTCCAGTGTGACTGGCAATCATAATGATGACTGGGTAAAAAGTGAGTGATGAATGCAGTGATTTATCCAAAGTTCAACATTTTTCTACTCTCAGCACACACAAAAAACCAAATGCAAAACAGTCACTGCGGAATAGATGTTCAGCACCATCATGCTGCTTGCGTTTGTAGCATAGCATATATACAGGATGCTTCCATTGCAAAGAATTTAAAAAATATGCCGCCCTCAGAGAACCATGCTTTGGTGGACACAGCCCTGTAACAAAGCTGACTTTGTGTCAAGAGCTTTTTTGCCGTAAACTATTTTGTACTGAGCTCCTTCTCCTCTCTCTGCTCCTCCACTTCATGTCAGTGGAGGCCGTTTTCTGTTTTTTTGCTCGCTAACTGCCCATTCTCTCCTCTCTTGGCTGACTCTGTAGATGATGGTGAATAGAACAACAGAGGTACACCTCTACTCTGTACATTAGTCTCTCCATCGCAGCTCATAAAAACTCTGAAAAACCAAACAAACACTTCAGTGCCCCTGACTTGATGCAGTAGTGTTTCTGCAGCCCGTTGTCCCCTCCCCTTTCCCATTTTAACTCATCTTCCTTTCCATCTATTCATCCATGTAGTGGATAAATTTTATGATAGAGAAAGTTAGAATAATAGCGCATGTTTCATTAATACTTATTTAGTACATCCTGAGGCTAGAGGCTCGGGTATCAAGCTGACTCTAATGGTTTCATGGTGTCCAAAGCTCAAGCTTCGGCTGTTATTTTTTGGCATAATCATTGTGACTGTTTACAAAATGTTGTTCTAATGTGTCCTGACACAGTCCTTCCATGAAACTGATTAACATGATAACCAGTGTTAGCATGAAAAGTGGTTATCATTCATTGAAAAGCAGCGGTTTGTCCATAACCTGCATGGCAACCAAATCTCCATTCAGCTGTACAGGAACCCAGCCTTCTAGCAATAGACAGTCTAATTAGTTTACTACCCTATACTGACTTTAGTATTCCTAATACTCAACCCTTGCACCTAAAGCATTTTGCATGGGACCAAAGCAACAAGCTACTTCAACACTGCTTCTATGGTAACAAGGGCCCCTCTCGTCACACCAAAGTCAGGTGGCCACCTCCTGTGTGTACCTGTTTTGGTTGGCATTGTTTCTGGCTTTGGCAGGCTGGCCACTTATCTGGTGTGATTCATCCAAAAATGGCTTTTGTTGATCCGCGGCCCCTGCATCGTGGTAAACAGATTTACATGATGGAAGATGGAAGAAAGTTTTTGCATATTTTTGTCCACAGATTGACCACCAAAAGGCAGATTCTATTTTACCTTTATTTTACCTTGTTTGTAGTGCTATTTATCAGTCTAGATTGTTTTAGTGTAATTTGCTGAGTGATGAAAATGCCGTCTGTAGATGTGTGTGCCTCCTCTCGAATACAATGAAACTCGATGGCGCTCAGCTTGTGATGCTTTAAGCTTATCTCAACAGAGATGCCTCTTTATAGAAATCATGATGTGGCTACTCAAGATAATCCAAAGACTTTGTGGTGAGAACTTTCATGAAAGAATAAATTTCTTTCTATCGTTCTACCGAACCACACTCACCAACTATATTACCACACAGAAGGAACATGTATTTACTGATGGACGAGAGTGACAGCAGGAAATGTAAATGATAAATGGCATTCTCCTCAACTGAGCTGTAACGTTAGCCAGCTCAGTGGTGCTCACTGAGCTAGCGGCACATGCATAGTACCTTCTGCGCGGCGTACCTTCTCTCGGCGGCTGTAGTTTGGTAGACAGAAAATAGTTCCAACATAAAACTGCTCACATTGAGGTCTGTGGATTATCTTGAATAACCAGGTCAGGATTTCTGGAAAAATACATTGCTGTTGAGTTTTTCAAATATATATTTTTGGCACTTTGAGCACCACAAGCTGAGTGCTATCTAATTCCCAGACATCTCTATGGCTGATATCTCCAATACTCTGCAACTCACATCAAAATAATCTAGACAAATAGAACTACAAGTAAGAGGAGAAATACCCATTTTTGATTTTGGGTTGACCTGTCACTTTAAGTGTAAAATATCTTTTGAGAAGATTCATAGTTGTTGTGTTTTAGATTGGGATTTTTGAGACGCCAAAGCGGCTTCACATGTGTGGGACACCTGTTTTCTACTGGATTATTGGTTATTTGAAATTGGGATTCCAATGATTAGATTGCTTAATGTCAGATTCATTTAGTCATTGGGCAGATTGTTTCCAGTGTCCTTCTGTTGCTTTGGCAGCTGTTGCTCTCTAAGCCAGGGGTTTTGCCAGGAAATTACTTTAATTTAATGTCAACAAATAGACATTAGGTCCATTTGCAGGATTCGTTTTTATACACCAGAAGTATCAAGGTGTTGTAAGTGAAACAAGATAGTTTACAGGTAAATAACATCTGTCAAAGTGGAGTATATATTTGCACTTTTATAGTTTACTTTGCACAGTGTGATGATTTGTATTTCAGTATCATAAAAGCACATAGAAGCCCACATGGTATACTGACTCTAAAATTCCTCCGTCAGCATACCATTGGCCCCATGTTTGATGCTTCAATAAAGGGACTTTCTCTGCCACTGTGAAGAAAGTCAGGTGTTTAACAGTGTAAAATAGAGTGTGTCCTCGTCTGTACATCCACCATAGGCTGTGTAGACTGCTACAAACTTCAAGGTCTGCACTGGATTGCACCCATGGTGTGTTTTATATTTTGTAATGTAATGTGTGTGTGCTTGTCTGTTTGCATGTATGTGTTGTGCGGCTTTCTCCAATCCTCAGAGTGGTTTCACACCCCTTCACATCGCGGCTCACTATGGCAACATTAACGTGGCCACGCTGCTGCTGAACAGAGGAGCTGCTGTGGACTTCATGGCTCGGGTGAGTGTATACCGCCCTCTGCTGTCTTGGAGGGGTATTACCAACTTTGAGGTAAACAGGAGTGTATACTGTACGTATTCAGTGTAATGCTGCATATGCTGAATAATGATACCACACAACTTTGAAACAGTGGTTTGGTTTTGGTTATTGAGCAGTCCCTGAATCTCCAGAGGTTTATTGGCCTGTTGCAGCACTTTTTTTTTTTTTTTAGATATTGATCATTCACTTTCTTTGCTGAAATCTATAAAAAAGGCATCTTTGTTAAATACAGGGGGAGATTTAAAGACATTGCACCTTAAGATAGAGACCTCCTGGATTTTTAAATTGGGCGATTTAACTCTGAAAAGGATGAGGAAGTAGATTATATTTGGATTCTGGATTCTGGAGGCCTAGGAAAGTTTGTCAAATGATTGATGTGTTAAATCAACTTCAGACTGTCTTTGAAAATAGTTCAGGATATTCAGACATATTAGGGTATTGAATAAATTTGAGTAGAGCTGAACTTAATGTCATCTTTTTACATTTGTAGCTTCTATGGAGGTTTTTAAATGAAGCTTTAAATGTCTGTCGTCATATTTTATGATGGTGCCCAATCACCCTGAAAAAATATTTTAAAAATCCTCCAACAAAAACATCAGTTTCAAAAACAATAATTATTTGGACCAAATAAGTCTTTTTCAGTAAATCAACTTTTTTTTCTAGATGAATCTAGATTACTTTTTTGTGTGTGGCAAGCCGGAGAGCAAACATTTTTTTGAGCACAATGAAAAAGTTGTTTTTAAAAAGCTAAACACCAACAATCCTGCTCAGCCACCACTCTGATCCTACAAATAGTATATTACTAATAATATAAGTGTAACATAAACTTTATCTACAACTGTGTAGAAATATTGGGTTTAAACAGAATGAATAAACATGCAAAAAAAATAGATAGAGGCTGTGCAGAATTTTAAAAAAAGGTTGTGCAGAATGGTTAAAAGAATGAACGTGATGAATGAAGCTTTGAGGCTTCAAAATGTTCGATGCAGCTCTAATTTGAGTACAATAAAAAATGTCGAAGGAGTACAGAATTTGCTGCTTTGCTTTTTTAAAAAATGAGATCATGGTACACTGTTTTGTATGGTTTTGTATATCAATTATGTATGGTGATCTGCAGGTCACATTATTGATCAGTGGGCAGTTGATAACTGTGAGACAGACCCCTGAAGAAGGCAAGCGGCTGTAGACACTCAAAGCAGAATGTACTGGAGGGTATTTGTGAGACGTGTTTTGATTTTGATTACTGTTACACACTGTAAACAATGCCAAATAGCAAGGGGCGTCATTATCGTTTACTTAAAGTGAGCATTGAGAAACAAATGTCCCTACTGTCCTTTAAATAAAACACAACACAGTATAATTGTGTCATTTAACTATGTGCCTCTTAGTGTTCATAATAGGTGCATCACTTTACAAGGCTGCACTCTTATTTAAAGAAATGCTATTGCTATTTATTTACTGTGATATTTACATTAGTGTGGGTGACATCAGAAATGTGTTTGTTTCCACATTAGAAATTAGCTAACCAGAGTTAACGCTGGCCCGTAATTATATCTGCTAGTGTGTGAGGGAGTGTTGGTGTTTGTGCTGCTTTTTGACACTGATTGCTGGTTAGGTCCAGAGTCATGCTGCAGCAGTGGAGATACCCTGGATTAAACAACAGAGCTACAACAAGACTATGTGCCCTTAACAAGGAGAGTGCAGGGTTCCTGTTAAAACTAGAAATAAAAGCATTACAATCTGTTCTCAGACTGCAAGCTTACATGTTAAATGTCTAATGGATTTATTCAGTTTAATTGTATAGTTTTTAAAATGCAAAATGTTAGATACCATTGCATCTAATTTGACAGCTGGGTCTTAACAAGTTTTCTCTTTTTTGTTTAGAATGACATCACACCGCTTCACGTGGCTTCAAAAAGGGGTAACAGCAACATGGTCAAGCTGTTGCTGGACAGAGGGTCCAAAATTGATGCAAAGACCAAGGTGAGACTGTGGATACAATTCTTCTAACAAAAATGCAAGACATTCACAAACACATGAGGCTGAATTATATGGTCTGTTAGAGCCCGATAACATGTGAAAGTAATGTGCCCATTCACCAGTATGCATGAAGTTGGTGTCTGCTGCTGTTTTTATGCAGTGTGAAGTTTATCTGTTGATATCTCCAATTTTTTTTTTTTTTAGTTAGACAGACTTAATTTATAGTTACTTTGACACTATTAACCCTTGTAGTTTGTTCATTTTCTTGTCGCCTTTTACTAAATACCTTTTTCAGCTATTTTTTCAAAAGATATCAAAAAGTTTCAAAGGGTTTATTTCCAATATGGAACAAGTTATCAAGCAAAATACCATATTAATGTGTATTCTTTATGCATTTTGCTTGAACTACTTAATCATATGCAGTTTTAAACATTTGTAGAAAGTACAGGGTTGAGTTTTTTTTCTGTTCTATTAACACATTTGCTGTCTTCCGTCTTTTTCAGGATGGTCTGACGCCTCTTCACTGTGGAGCGAGGAGCGGACACGAGCAGGTGGTAGAAATCCTACTCGACCGAGGAGCTCCTATCCTGTCCAAGACCAAGGTAGCTACTGGGACGATCAATTCAGGAAATGCTGCTTTGCTCAGAATAGGAAAGGAAAGGGCACAAACACATGTTGTCTTTTTTCACTGGTTGTTGTAAAACAGAATAGATCACATTTCACTTAAAACAGGGCACACATCGCTAATAACTTTGTAATACAGATGTTTGTATGAACTAGCTTTCCTAAGCACACACATTTTTGACATTAACCAATCAGATAGCAGCTCTGTTGTTGTTGCTGTAGTGCTGTCGCATTGTCTCCATAACGTCTGTGCGACCTCTCCAGAACAGCCTGTCTCCGCTGCGTAGCCCTTCAGTTTGACCGCGCAGGACGACCAGTGTAACAAAATAGACATTGTTGTAATGACCTCGTTATAACAATGCTTCTGTAACCTTCTCAACAACTTCCTTCACAGTCTGTCTGTGCAGCGCATGGCCACGCCCTAACTCCCTGTGTCTGTCTGTCCATCTGTCTATGTCTCCGTCTGCGTGTGTGTTTGTCTCTCTCTCTCTCTCTTTGTCTCGCTCCCTGTCTGCCTCTCTCTTTCTCCTCTGTCTCTCTCTGTCTCTCTGTCTTTCCCTCTCTCCCCCCTCCCCAACTATAGAACGGGCTGTCGCCGCTCCACATGGCCACTCAGGGGGACCACCTGAACTGTGTCCAGCTCCTGCTCCAGCATGACGTGCCGGTGGACGACGTCACCAATGACTACCTGACGGCTTTGCACGTTGCTGCACACTGTGGTCACTACAAGGTGGCAAAGCTCATTGTGGACAAGAAGGCAAATCCGAACGCCAAGGCTCTGGTAGGGATAAAGGAGTGCACTTTGCCTGAGAGTGAAAAGTGCCATGGTCATATTATACGAAAGTGTCCAGTTAATATCACATGTTTTTATTTGGCTTTTATTTGGCTTTATTTCAATCGGGAAAGACTCATTAAATGAAGAGAATATTTTTTATAAGTGCACGTATGTCTGAGAAATGTGAATGGTCTCTTGGTGATTTGACTGTCATATATTTGAGGGTGAAGCCAAAGTATAATAGGGAACCCCCCTGGAGTCTATAAACTGGTGGTGGTTCTGATGATATAAAGAGGATACTGAGGATCTGGGTCTGAGCTGGCTTTTGATGGGCTCGTCCTGAGCTCTGGATATGATGACTAGAGGTGAACAGGGGAGGAGGGCGTCATGATTATGCCTAAAAAGACAGCTGGCAGCAGCAGAGTGGAGACATATTTAAAGTTTGACAGTTGACAGTTTACCTTGTTCTCCTGAAAGTGACGTAAAATTGATACATGAGGCAGAAGAGAAGAAAAACATTGAATGTGAATGATGATTTCTGATTTCTAGTTTTGAAGCTGACACGGACAGATAGCAAAGGCAAAATTCTTAAGCACTTTCTAAGGATCAGGATGTGAGAAGTACAAGATATGAGAGAGAGCAAAGGTCTCTTCGTCACCCTTGTGGTTTGAAAAATTTTCTGTACCACCCTTTAACTTCCTGGCAGATCACTTGCTTCCCCTTTTCAGCCAAATAAAAGCAGTTACTGATGTTTTGTGACTGTGGAGAGCCCTCACGGCGAAGATACTTCACCCTGAGATTTTCTTTTCTCTCTTTCTATCTGTGTGCAGAACGGTTTCACTCCACTTCATATTGCCTGCAAGAAGAACAGAGCCAAAGTGATGGAGCTGTTGCTAAAACACGGAGCGTCTATCCAGGCTGTCACTGAGGTACTGAGCGCTTCGTTCTGCTTGACTCTACCTTTTAGCACTTGGCAACAGAAGAGGTTTCTTTGAACTGCACCCACTTTTAACTATTCTGAGCTTTACCATTTTATATAGCATTTGTCTTTGTTTGGACTTAAAAGGCTAGTTCAGATTATTTGAAGTGGGCTTACATGAGGTACTTATCAAAGGTCAGTGTAGTACAATACAGGGCGGTTAGTGAGCCTCGAGTTGGAGAAGCAGCCAGGAACAAAACATATTTTAGCCACCTAAAAAAAGAAATTAGTTTACATGTATGCTACATCACAAGTGGCTAATTACTTAGTTTGTTAGTTGCTACATGAAGCAGGTTAGGACGTCATTATTGCTTCAGTGGTACACACTGGGACAGTCTGACGTTCACTCGCTCGCTCATTCACATCACATATGGTTAGGAAGAGCTGTTAACCCTTTGAATCCTGAGCAAATTTGCTTGATTTCTTCAGAGACATGGCAAGAAGGCCATTAATAACAAAAGAAGAAATAACAAAATAAGCAAGAACATTGTAAAAAGAAAAAAGAGAACAAAAAAGGAAAGTTACCTGGAAAAATTAAAAAAAAAAAAACAACAATAAAATGACCTGGAAAAGTGCTTTAAAAATTATAATACTTTTGTAGCATAATTTCGAACATGTAACTATGATAATTACTCATTTCTTGTAATTTATGGAACATTTCTTATCTAGTTCTAGTTGATTGTTTTTTTGTTTTGGAGGCTAAAATATGTTCTGCTGCTGCTCTCAACTACAGCAGTACATTGCTCAGTGTCCATAGCAGTACTCCTGTCTGTCTCTCCAAACTGGGAGTGTGCTGACAGCCAGCTAATACACTGATTATGAATAAGTGCCTCAGACAACCAAACTTCACAAAAACTATGAACTATTCCTTTAATGTCACTTCTACATGAATTCAGAGTGAATTAACAGCTCTGCTAAGGTTTGATATTTAGTGTTTTATGGTAATGATCATTTACAGTCTGGCTTGACGCCAATCCATGTGGCAGCCTTCATGGGCCATGAGAACATTGTCCATGCACTGATTCACCACGGAGCATCACCCAACACGACCAACGTAGTGAGTGGAGGATTTGTGATGTCACATATTAGAAGTACACATTAAGAGTTCAAATCCAACATCTCTGCACATGAAGAGCTCTGACTGACTTTCTGTGTGTCTTCCAGCGAGGGGAGACATCTCTGCACATGGCAGCCAGGGCAGGCCAAGCAGACGTAGTCCGATACCTGCTCAAAAACGGGGCAAAGGTGGAGACAAAATCCAAGGTTAGAACACCGAGCCTCGTTATCAATCACTGTCGGGCAGAAAAAACAAAACAACGATAAAATACTGGGCCAGAAGTCACTTTCTCCTTCTCTGCAGGACGACCAGACAGCGTTGCACATCTCCAGTCGGCTGGGGAAAGTCGACATTGTCCAACAGCTGCTGCAATGCGGTGCCTCTGCCAACGCTGCCACCACCTCAGGCTACACTCCCCTTCACCTGGCTGCCCGCGAAGGACACCAAGATGTTGCTGCCATGCTGCTGGAGAACGGAGCCTCACTCTCCTCCTCAACTAAGGTGGGTATGATCATATTTCAGTGAATGACATTATGAGTTGAATGTCTCTGTTTCTTCCATGTACACACACATCTGAAGAAACAAGCATCACATGACAGACCATCTTTATTCAAGGTTCCTGCAGATTCTTAAAAAGTCTTAAAAAGTCCTAAAAGGCATTGAATATATAAATCCAAAAATAAGGCCTTAATTGATATAAAATGTCTTAAATCAATCTTTCAGTAGTCTTAAAAATGCTCACACTTAGGAGGTAGGATTTTATTAATTATTGTTTTTCTGACTTTGCATTGTAAAATCTCAAAATGGAAACTTTTTAAAAAATTACAATATTTTATCAATGCTTCTTGCATCAATGTCATGCTAGCTAGGTGTCACCCTAGAGGACATGGAAATGTATAAATTCATGAAAATTTGCATGTAACCAAGATTTTCCTTGTATGAAACCAGTTCAAGAAAATGCATATTTTATTCAAAAAGTTTTACAAATGCAGCACAATGGGAGTCAATGCAGTGTAATCCCACATACAAAGAGAGAAACAAATACGCCAATAAAACCCACCAAAAATGTGGCCAAAATGGTCCATAACTGTAATTGATGTCAGTTTTTTTAATCTTAAATTTTGGTTATTGTAAAATTGGTGTTAAATTTTATCCTAAATTGCTTTTAAAACTCTTAAAAAAGTCTAAAATCTAACTTGCCTAAGGCTGTAAGAACTCTGGTTATTAGATCGGTGCCTACATATCCACATATCTCCACTAGTGGGCACTAGTCTCCAACTGCGTCCTTGGTGCATGTCTCATGTTTGTTGCCTCTGAAATATTCTGTCATCACTAAAAAAGCTTTCATAATCTCCAGTTATAAGAATAATAATCTGCCTATAACCACCAGACAAGGCTCAAACATGTAAAGATCTGTCACATACACGGATTTCAAAATGTTCCCATTTAGGTCAGCGGTAGTCTAAGTGTTGGCCCAGTAATTTAAATCAATTATTTTTATCTCAAGAGGGCCGACCATGGACAGATGATGTCAGTTTTTGGTGACACCAGTTTCATGTACGACTAATTGCTCAGAGGAAGGTCAAACAGAGATTTAGAGTCGTCTTTATGGAATTGGTTTGTGCATGTGTGTGATTGTATGTTGCTGTCGGCTGCCTTTGAAGGTGACCTCCGTGTGTAGAACAGATTAATGAATGGTAAACCCCATGGCGCCAGCACCCTCTCTTAACAGTGCACACACAGAAACACACATAAGGGATCTTTTGGGACACCAAAAGTCAGCTGTTCAACGAATAATATCCCACCCAACCTGGGAACAGAGCATTTGTTGGATGGAAACCATGACCCATTTGTGATACTTATGCAACACATTTATCATTAAAGTGCCCATAATTTAAAACATTTAAAACATTTAAATCAAACCTCTCTGCTCTGCCTGCCTGTCTTTGTCTAACATGACAGTTTAAAACTGTGTGAACACCAGCCAATCGCACAAATGAGGTCATGTGTTTCAGAGCGTGGAATGGGAATCGGTGGGAGTCCCGCATTCTTCAGGAAAATATGACCTAATGTCTTTAAATATCTTCACAAACACACAGGAAGGAAGCAGAGATTAAGATGATCACATTATACAGCAGACATTTATAGATCTGTAATACAAAAGTAAATAACAGCCTTTGGCTCAGTTTCTCAGGGTATCAAATACAGTGATGTTATAACAAGCCATGCACATATAATGCCCATTTATAAGTTATTAGTTTTAATGTAAGTAAAGTGAATTCATAAAAATTCAGTTTTACTTAATTTAAAACTTTTTAATATTTTAAACATAGTCTAGAGAAGATATTTTAGTTTTACAGTTCCTTTGAATAATAATGTGTCTAATGTCATGTGTCTAATGTCAGCCAAAGAAAAAACTCATATGTAAAAAAAACAATCTACATAAACATTTTCATTGTAGGATGAAACAGTGTTTTGAATGAGCTAAATGAGCCTTGAATGGGTTGCTAAACATCAGATTTTTGTTTCACTCTGAGTAAAAACACACAGAAAGTCCATTTTTCAATTGTGCTACAACTGACATAATATGTGTTCAAATGCTTTAATTCTTAAAGGTCCAATGTGTAAGATTTAGACATTTAGCAATGAGGATTGCAGATTGCAACCAGGTCAAATTCTCACGGTTAGATTTCTTTTAGTGTTCATTGTAAAGGAGGTTTTTACTGTGAGTGTATTATTCACAGAGGTCTCTTCCTCTCAAAACAACCAGGGGATTTAAACTGATTAAAACACTGAGTAAAGGGGCGCCCAGGAGCTCACCTGGTAGAGTAGGCGCCTCATGTACAAAGGCTATATCCATGCTGCAGCAGCAGGTTTGATTCCAACCTGCGGCACTTTGCTGCATGTCATCCCCTCTGTCTCCCTCTTTCATGCTATTGCTGTCCTATCCAATAATGGCAAAAAAAGCCCAAATATAAAATCAAATAAAATAAGAGCTTGTAACTCACTGACCAATGCAAAAACTCTATGGCCCCACCGAGAACCAGTCTTTGGATTGTCTGCACCGGAAAACTGTAGAAACATGGCGATCTCCATGGATACACCCTATGTAGATATAGCGGCTCATTCCAAGGTAACGAAAACACAAAGATTATTTTTAGGTAAACTTAAGAAAACATGCTTATTTTATTATTTTTCATTTCTGCCAATATATCCCCCTAAATCATACAAACTGGATCTTAAATTAAGTAAAAATGGAAACTAAACTTAGTTATTCCTAACTTTGTGAGAAACTATGTTGTTATGACGAAAAGCTCGACCCCGGCCGGCAAGAGCCGAACTAAAACAACGTAAATATTCACATCCTGTTTAAACACCCGTCTCGACTCCATCCTCTCCATCTTTCCTCTGTCTTTCAGTTTGTTGATGCATTCTATTTTATGTCCAACAGAAAGGGTTCAGTCCCCTGCATGTGGCAGCAAAATACGGCAAGATGGAGGTGGCCAGTCTCCTTTTGCAGAAGAGAGCGGCGCCTGATGCTGCTGGAAAGGTGAGGTGTCTTTTAAAAAAAAAAAAAACAAGGAGAGGTCTGGTGCACAACACAGTTTAGAGAGTCAATCTTCGTCTTGACAACAACTTTTAAGGGTGTTTACAGATGTGTTGCTGCTGGAAAACATGAGCTGTCTGAGAGAGGAAGGGGGGGCTAGTTCAGAAATGACTCATATATCAGGCAGGAGATGACACTCCTACACAACGCAGGAAAAAAAGGCAACAGGAGAAACTCAAATTTCTGCATCATTGCTATAAGATCTGAGCCATAGTTTTCAAAAAATTACCAAGAAAACAGCCAATGGGATTACTAGAAGCTATATATAGAAGATAATCTGTTATAATAAAATAAAAAGCATCATGAAAGAAAGTTCTGTTGTGTTATCCTGAAGTTTTGTATTGTTTTTTACTTGTCTGGCCTCCAAATGTCCAAAATCAGGAAGTCATTCAGAACGTTTATCATCCTGCAAGTCTTTCTGTCGCCTGCCCTTTATCCAACCTGTCTCTCAGAGAGTAAACAGAACCCGTTTGGAGTTTTATTTTCCAAGCAGCAGCAGGACACGGGGGTGCTGTTTGAGGTTATGTGGAGGAGCGGCAGGTTAAGGACTGATCCCAGGACAGCACAGCCAACAGATGCTCGTCCTGTTGCGAAAACGTTCTGGGTAGATTTGCTTTTATTCCCCCGATGATGCACTCATTCCACCTCCACATGCACCCTTCATTTGTATACACACACATATTGACGCATTTACTTAGTACAGGCCGACTGGCACTGATTATAGTGTTAGCTGGTTGTGTGTGTGTCTGTGCCGCCATCTGAGAGCGTTTAACATAATGGCAGTCAGGTATGATAATGAAGCTTCCACATTGCTCGGTGGTGTCGTGCTAAAATTCGGTCCCATTGTAAAACTGAGTCTAAACACAAAGAAAAGTCAGACCTTTGTTGCAGTTTAACTACATCTTTAGAGGTGAGAGGAAAGTGGAAAACTTATTTGGTTTTCTTACATTTTGATCCAAAATGTGTGAGAAAAACCATTAAGTTCTCGTCTTTTTTCTCACCTCTAAAGATGAGAAGAGATTATAAGGTTCCATATTGCTCACTTCAAGTGTTTGTTAAATATGTGGGACATTCCAGTGAACACAAGTTGTGTATTGTTCATACAGAATACTTTTTTCACTACTTTTAGCTCAGAGAGCACAAGCAGAGTATTTCAGTGTCTTAAAACATGTCTGGAATGGATCTTTAAACCAAAACAATAACAATTGGGAGAGCACTCAGAGTGCAAAGACCTCCGCCAAGGTCAAATTCCCTATTTTGCAATGTTGATGAAAGTGAAACATCATTCATGTACCCGTCCTGTTATTCAGATGCACTCCAAGATTTCATTGGTTCTTCCATCCTAGCTTTTCTGTAATTCAGCTGACAAACACACAAAAAACAAAACGCCCTTGGCAAAAATAGCCACATGCTGCTGCTAACATTCTTATACTGCAACTCCTCCTTCCGCTGCTAAAATATGAATTGTAGCATGTTAGCTGTCCAGTGAAAATTGGCGATCTCCGGTTTTCTTCTTTGTTTCTGTTACAATTCTTCAACTTTTTTTCTGACTAAATGAAGAATTGAAAGGGAGCTCCATCGGTTATACACATTAAAGTTTGTTCATAGTTCTTGGGGATACAACTGTGGAGGAAAAA
Source organism: Plectropomus leopardus (assembly GCF_008729295.1). NCBI lineage: Eukaryota > Metazoa > Chordata > Actinopteri > Perciformes > Serranidae > Plectropomus > Plectropomus leopardus. The sequence goes on along the minus strand of NC_056477.1, from coordinate 10,372,438 downwards.
AGTTGTATATAGCCTTTTGTGACTCTAGAAGGAGCTGTGCACAGTCTGATAAACTGCCTCAAGTGATATCACTCACCAAAAAAAAGGTAATAGGAAAAGTATGAGTTTTTGATTTGGGGGTGAATTGAATTAGCTATTTTAAAAAAAACAACTGGAGCAAAGTTTACATTTTAGAGCTACATTTCATAGGCCAGCTATCTCCCCTAGCTTCTTTTTCTGGATTTCAGCATGAAGGTGATGCTCTAAACTGTTTCCACTAACGATCTTCCATCAGTTTAATGTCCATCTTCCTTCATGTCTTTACATTCTGTTGGTTCGGATCTTTCATTTTTCTTAGCGGCGTGTTCGTGCTTGTACGTGCTCATTGATCTTCTAACCTGGTGCTGTGTTGCATGCCTGTGTGTGTGTGGGCGTATGTGTGTGTGTGTGTGTGGGTGGGTGTTTTAGAGTGGGCTAACTCCCCTGCATGTAGCCGCTCACTATGATAATCAGAGAGTGGCACTGCTGCTGCTGGATCAGGGAGCTTCCCCACACGCTGCCGCCAAGGTATCCACACAAACTCACATAAACACACAATGAATCCACCTGGCCTGTGTCCTCATGTGCCATCTCAGACCATTAACAATGTTCTCTATGTAATGTATGAAGCTCTAATGCTCATTTTGTCCCATTTCATCTTGTAAAGTCTTTGATGTTGTGAGTAAATGTACAGCTTTTTCCTTGAGCTCAGCAAAGTCTTAACTCTTAGAAGCCTAAGCAAACTGGGTTGATTTAATTCAAAAACACTGGAGGAAAGTAATTCAAAATTAAAAAGAAGTGTCCCCAAAAAAGTAAAAAAAAAAAAAAAAAGTACAAGATAATAATCTGAAAATTAGTTATAAATGAATAAATAAACAAAATAAAAAATAAATAAAATTTTATAAAAGAAAGAAAATAAAAAGAAAGTTAAACACAACAACAACAATGCGTAATAATTATAATAACTCTTATGTAATTTTAAAGATGAAATTATGATAATTATACATATAGTTTTTCCCTAGTTTTTTCTTCTTCCCTTGACATTTTTTCCCTAGCTTTTTAAAATCATTTTCTAAATCCACTAAATTCTTGCAATTCATGGCCAAAATTTAGCTCACACTGTCAGTTGGCACAGGGCTCAATGGTTTACCGGTTGCTGTATTTTCACATTTCTCCGAAAAACTAAACTGGAGAGCACATGTGAATGGGCTGGTGATATGTTATACATGTCGTAAATTACTCCGGAGTCTGTCATTACTTCAAACCACCCACATTTGTGAGTCGGTTCCAGAGCTGTAAGTTTTGTGTGTTCCCAATAAAAAGCAGTTAGGTTACTGCTCTCGCTGAAATGTCTGACAGACAGAAACACACATGGTCACTGACAAATGGTCAAGTTGTGGTTAGTCTCCTGCTAGGCTTTGGTAGTCTGTCAAAACCGCAGAGCAAGTTTAAGCAGAATGGCAGAACTGCCAAACAAAACATGGCAGGAAATGCCAGTTTGGGGTTTTTTGGGGTTTTTTTTGGCTGGACTGTCAACTGACATTCAAGATTCTGAATGTCTCCTGCAAGAAGAGACAAAAGCTTGTAAAGCTAATTCATCCTTGCTCTCTGTTGTCTCTTTTTTTCACTGTCTCTCTCTCTCTCTCTCTCCCTTAATCTGTATCTGTCTCTATTTATTCCTGCCGCCCTCCTACACTCTTAGTCATTCCTCCCCTGCCTCCCTTTCTCTCAGTTTCTCCCTCTATAAATTGTGTGTCATTTGGCTGGGTGCTAAAGTTGGTGCGCTTAGTCTAATTTGAAGACTTTTTGGAAGAGGATCAATTTGTGTTAACTAGAGGAGCTGTCTAGAAGCATTATGAAACACACAAAAGTGAGCACTGTGATCACAGAGTTGTGGCGGTGAACATGGTGCTCGGGTCTTATCTCTATACTCAGACAGGTGGATCCGAAATGTGGACAGTTTTTAGTAATGTAACTTAAGTTATAGAGTTTCAGTTTTAGAGATCAGTTTCGCCAAACATGGTGTCAATGGTGTCAACCGCCAGAATAAATCTAAATAAATTTCTGCCAGGGATATGTTAAATTTATGAATTTAATACACAGTTCATTTATGTTGCAGTTTTCATTTTTATGTTTTGACTGGAGCTACAATCTCTTAGTTTATCTATTAGTTTTCAACTATTAAATACATCGGCAACTATTTATACTTGATTACTAATTTTTGAGTTATTTCTTAAAGAAAAAAAAGTAAAAATTCTCTGATTTCAGCTTTATAAACAATAATATTTTCTGTTTTGTGAAGAGAAACTGAATATTTTTTAGACAAAACAAGACATTTGAGGATATCATCTTGGGCTCTTTGAAATGCTGATGATATTTTCACCATTGTGATTGGTGATGACCTTCGAAATATATGACACTCTTCTCTTTCCCTCACTGGCCTTGTCCTTTTACACTCATTCAAGCCCAAATAAATCCACCTCACTGTGGTCCTCAGGGCTGCCCACACAGCTGAATAAAGCCCACCTGCAGCTCAACCACCAACAGTGGGTTTCCTAACAGGGAAATGTATTTAAACACTTAGTTCAGTACTGTTTCACAGAGCCTCTCCATGGTGACACAAGTGAAGAATGTCAGTATAGTGACGGTTTTCTTGTCACTTTATATTGTGTCTGTGTCTGAGGGGAACTCCCTTTCTCAGATGTTCATTCACAAGCTCTTAAACCCTTTGAAACCTGAGCAAAGAGGTTTAACTTCCTTCAAAAAACATGGGGAGAAGGCAATGCGTAGTAAGACATGGCCCAAAAGTTAGCAAAAAATAAAATAAAATAGTAAAAAAGTTATGAGAAAATTACCTGAAGATATGAAAAAAGTAAAAAACAATATCAAACAAAAACAAATTAAAAAGTCCTGAATTTTTTTAAGTATATATGTTATGTATATTTTTTCTGTAACATGATTTTAAATATGAAATTATAAGTATAGTTTTTCCCTTTAAAAGAGCTTTTTTGGTAATTTTCTTGTTACATTTTACTAGTTTCTTGCAATTTGGGGGACATTTCTTAGCAAGTCGGTCATTGCCTTTTTTCCTTTTTCCATGTTATCGAAAGAGATCAAACCAATTTGTTCAGATTTCAAAAGGTCAAATAGCTTGTTAAAGGCCTCTGAACGCAGTCCAAGAAAACTGATGTCAGTCCAGGTTGCAAAGGGTTAAGTTTTAGAGCTCCCTCAAATGATCGATGTAAAATTATGATTGGTGAGTAAAATTATATTTCCATGTTAGTACTTTTACAAAGAAAGAGTCAAACATTATCACAGGGATTATTTTTTAATGGACGACAGACACATTTTTGCGTCAGCCGTCATGATAGTCTAAAAACTGAAAGTCCTTTATCATCCTTTATTATCAATCAATCCACAGCTGAAACCATTCTGTTAAATCCAGTAACGACTTTAGATTTGGTGCCATAACGAAGTGTATTACATGTTGAGATGCAAATCTGTGCATCATTACTTTTCTGTACTGACGACAATTGATTATTCTGAAGTACTTTTACTGCAACATTTTTTTGATAGCAGCTTATTATTTTGCTTCATGTGAGGGTTTTGATTCAGGATCGGATCCTACAGCACAAAAAACAAAAGTGTTTTTTGTCCTTTCATTATACCAGATGGATAGAATTAAAATGATTAACCATAGTGGCCATCGTACAACCTCTCTACTTTGGTCTGTGATGCATGAAGTGAATTCCATTTTATTCAGAGTGGAATAAAGTACATTACAGAGGAGGACACCTAATTGAAATCTCCCCTTTTTTAACCAACACTGAGTATTACAAGCCAATTCTATTATAAAGTATAATGAAATAGATGAAAAGGAGCTCAGTTTGACCTCCTCACCCCATGCATCTCTTCTGCCTGCCCCAGAATGGCTATACACCACTCCACATTGCTGCCAAAAAGAACCAAATGGACATTGGGACCACGCTGCTGGAGTACGGCGCCGACACCAATGCGATGACACGGCAAGGCATCAGCCCCATTCACCTGGCAGCGCAGGAGGGCAACGTGGACCTGGTGTCACTGCTGCTGGCCAAGAACGCTAACGTCAACATGTGCAATAAGGTGAAAACAGTGACGTAGAGTACAGCACGTTCTGTCACAAAACAAGTTTATTCAGTCACATAAACTGTACACTCCCTGTAACTACCTGTATCACCTAAATCACCATTTTTGGACTGTAAATAAGGATTAAGACACTGATTGTCATTAGTTTACAGCATCCTGTTTCCTGAGAGCGAGCAGGTTTCAGTCATATGCGCTACCATCGAAACAAATTTTTGTGTGTATTCACATGTTTGTCCTTTCCGCATATTCAGAGCGGACTTACACCACTCCACTTAGCGGCTCAAGAGGACAAGGTCAATGTTGCAGAAGTCCTTCTCAACCACGGGGCTGATGTCAACCCACAAACAAAGGTAAAGCTTCCTCACACACACACACACACACACACACACACCCACATAAGGGTTTGTAAATGTCTTTTGCAGTTAAATTGATGCATAACCTTTAATTTACATGCGTCACTGACTTTTCTGTAAATGTTTGCCTTTGTGTCTATTTGAGGTCTGTTTTGCCAAATATAGTTTTACTGGCAGCACAAAAATACCTTCACAAACCCTCTTTGTCACACAAACACACACATTTTTCCACAATCATCTCAGGTGATACATAAATAAAGGATTGATACCTGAGTGGAAGGTGTTCATGTCTTTATAGCTGCGCCACACACTGCAGCCAATACGCACACACACACACACATGCACATGAGCACGTAAATGCCCTAATATTCAGTCACACTCTGTCAGTTACATTCACTTACACACACACACGGGCCTCATAACAGGCTGCTCACGTTCACTGAGACGAACCTGCAATCGCTGAAGGTTGGACTAACGCAAGGTTATGTTGTGTGTGTGTGTGTGTGTGTGTGTGTGTGTGTGAGAGAGAGAGTGTATTTGTGCTGACAGGACGGTTGTTTACAGCACATAGGTTATTCACTCACTGATCCCCTCTATTACCATTATGCACTGTACTCATACGTAATTCAACGAGGGCATGAAATATGATGCAGTTTTCAAGTTTTATTGATAATCTTCTTGCACAATAATTCAAAAATTCATACAAAATGTACTTTAAATTTTTTATATTTCACTTTAAAATAAACATAAACTGTGATGCAACAGGAGGAAGCTGCCAGTCAGCAGACGTTATTATATTTTCCTCCTCGATTCATCTGTTCGCCCTTTCATGTCTGTGTGTCTTCCTCATGCAGATGGGTTACACTCCACTGCACGTAGCTTGTCACTATGGCAACGCAAAGATGGCAAACTTCCTGCTGCAGAACCATGCAAGAGTCAACGGCAAAACCAAGGTAGAAAAGCACATGTTCAGCCTCAAACGTAGATTTTTTACGCATACAAATGTATGCATGCAATTTAAATATTTCCTCTCTTTCCCTGACTTTCCAGAATGGATACACTCCTCTACACCAGGCAGCTCAGCAGGGCCACACCCACATCATCAACCTGCTGCTTCAGCACGGGGCCTCGGCCAACGAGCTAACTGTGGTCAGTGCACAAACACAACACACACACGCATACACGCACTCCATCAGAGCTGAAGCGTGACAAAATGCTGAATGCTCTTTTGTGTTTTCTGTGCGCCTCCTGTGAATAACTTCCTGTTGCTCTGTCACTGGTCAGAATGGGAACACTGCCGTGTCCATCGCCCGTCGTCTTGGATACATCTCTGTGGTGGACACTCTGAGGCCCGTCACGGATGAAAATCTGACCACCATGGTGAGACAATGTCTTCCTGTTACATCATCTCATATGATTAAATGCACTCAATCTCTATGATATCACCAATAAATTCACTCTAGTTGTTAGTTTTGAGAACATTTTCTATAATTTTGAACATGTTGACCACAGTAGTCAGGCCCAGTAGTGTAATGGAAGTTATGCACAGGTAAATGGTGCCTACCCACCTCTTTCTCTGGCCATTTACAGTTAACCCACCTAACACCCAGAACAATCTTAGCAACCACCAAGGATCATTACAAACATGAGCTTCAAGACAAGTTGACTAAGAATGTGGACAATGTAAGATAAATAGTATAATTTTGTTTGTTTTATTTTTTTGCTGATATGATTGAATAGGGCACAATTTGCAGAAAAAAATCTGCACACTGTCTGACTTGCAAAAGAAATGAAATCATTGCAACATTTCAATAACTATACCTGCATCAGGCAAATGAAAGTTGTTTTGTGCAGTTTAGATCTAGTTACAGAAATATATTTCTTTTGCATGTTAGATATTATTAGGAAGTTTGCAAATTGAGGCCATGTGACTTTTTTTGTCTTCTTTTTTTACATGCAAGGGACAGAAATGTGTCTTTGGTTTGCATATGCAAAATCTGTTATTAAAATGGTACATTAAAACAGATTTAGAGGGTTGCTGTTTGCTAAAAACTTGAGATATATTTATGTAAAGACTTTTTCTCTATCGGAATAAAAAACATGTAATACCACTATATTTTTCCTTATTGAGCAGCTGTTGATTTGAATCATGTGATCGAATCCTCCCCTAAATCAAAACTTGCCTGATCAGCCAGTACCATACTGAATGTGAAGTCAGTGTGTGAATCCTGCAAATCAGCCAGCAAGTCAGTCAGTCAGTCAGTCACGCTGTCACATGTGTGAACTTGTCCTGATTACAGGAGAGAAAGGGCTTAGATTGGAGCTTAAGGTTCTTCCTCAAATAGCCCAGGTCACTACCAGAGACCTGATCCACACACGTGTCTCGGGGGGGGGGGGAAAAGAAAGAGAGGCGGTCGGTTGATGGAGAGGTGACAGGAGCGAGAGGGGGCACAGCGAGTAAGGGGACAGACAAAGAGGTGACTGAGGATCCTGTGCAATCAGCAGCAAAGTCCCGACACCTTAGTGTGATTGATGTATTGTTCACTGTGCAGAGGCCTCTGCTGTTGTTTGATGTCTCAATTGAAGCTACATCTGCAGCGTTTGCTGGTCAGTTATGTGACATAAAATAGCCTTTAGACATACAGTGTCATTACTTCTTACTGTGACAGGGGCCACGGCTAAGATACAGTTTAATGTCCATATAAGGAAACACACGTGAAGGTCACACTTCAGATGGAATGTAAATACTGATGACTGCAGTTGTCTCTAAAATATTGAGGGATTTAGAGATTTCCGGGGGGATGCAGGGGACATGACCTCCTTAATTTTTAGAAATGTGCATTTGTCCCCTCACTAAAAAAATCATGAATGTAGCAGGAATCTTTTATTTGAGCAAAAAAATCCAAAATATTTACACCATGAACTGATGCAGAAATGACACAAATTGTTCCTTAAAAATATATCAGAGTGCAAGAAAATAAATGTTTGTTACTCAAAATTTTTTGGCAGACTCGGCAAAACTCCTCGTCTCTAATGTGTATTCTCCAATGGTGAAACAAAACCTGCGTTTCAGGTGATACAACACTTAAAAAATGATTATGAGTATTAGCAACAAACTCAAATGATCACCTGGTATATTATGATTATATTACTTTAAAAAAATGTATTATTTCATTGTTAGTAATATTTCCTGTTTCAGTCCAGTCAATCTGTGGTTTGACCCAGAAAAAAATACAATAGTTATCATTCAAGGTTTTGTTGTGTCCCCTTGGGCCCTCCAAATAACATATTAAAAATAGACCAGTATATACTTTAGTGGTCGCAGTAAATTCAGGAGTCAAAATTTGGGGCCTTTATTTCACAGCGTCACACAAAAAAATGTGCATATCTCTGTTTCTTTTTTCCTGTTTCTTTTTTTTGGAATTCAGACAAAGTCAATCAAACTAGGTTATGAACCATTTTATTGCTGAATATTCCAAAACAATAAACTTCTCTTATTTTAAAGGTTTCAAAGATTTTTCCAGGATATACATTTTTTAGCAAATTAATTCAGTTGTCTATCTTTTTCTACCCACATTTACAGAGTGCATCTGAAAAACACAAAATCAATGTCCCGGAGACCATGAATGAGTTCTTGGACATGTCAGACGATGAAGGTATGTGACAAATTTTTATTTAATTCTTCTCATTTTCTGTGTTTGAGTTCTAAAATTAAATCCACTGATACTTGCAAACTGTTGCTGTGACTTAAAAGTAATATCAAAACACTGCATGATTTCCATACACTTGTGATTGTGTGTTATGTGATGTAATTTCCATTGACATGTGCATGTTTCACTATGTGTGTGTCCACATCACACAGTCCGGGCCAATGTGCCAGAAATTCTCAATGAGGAGTCTTTTTCAGATGTTGATGAAGGTATTTGTCACCAGTTTGCCTCCCGCTGTTCCATTGTTTGTTTGTCTCTTTTCTCTTTAACATAACGCATTTCAGCAGAACTCACCTGTCTCGTTGAAGCGCTAACTGACAAGCCTTTGCTGTGCTACTATTCAGCTTTGCTGTTCATTTTCAAAAGAAAGTCTCCAGGCAAGAGCAGAGTGCACACACGCTTTCCACTAATGCAGAATGCTGTGGTCATGCACATTAGTTATTGTGCAGTTAAAAGGCCCAGATACACAAAATGAACGTAGAAGTTGTGGTGATGGAGGCCGACTTTTACGTCGACTGTGTCTCAGCCAAAAAGTTGCACTTTCATTGCACTGCAGGTGGCAGTACTCTGTATTTGTCTTTGAAAAAGGGAAACTGAAAGACCGACGGTAGAGATTCAAGATGCTACTTAGCCAGTTAGCACATTAACAACACAACACGATGTTGAAAAAACAATGCATATTTACCGTGCTATAGCAAACAATAACAAAGAACATTACACATCATCTCTGCTTTAAGAGCGCAACTGCTAAAAAATAATAGTCCTACCTAATATAACAAGTCTGGATATCATAACCTCTTGACTTTGTTTGCTTTTCTCACTTACTTTGTCTTCTCGGGGACGGAGCTGAACTGTCAATCAGGGTGATGTCATTCACCTTCCGTCTATGACACTTATTCAACATACTGAATCTGAAGATAAAAAGCCAAATATGTACAGCACACAGCCATAGCTAGGGCAGCAGCAGGCAGTTGGTCGATGTTGGGCCGTCATTGGGCCGTATGTCAGGCCCCTTAGGCAATGTTAACACTGTTGATGTCAAATTATTCTAGCCAATAAGATTGTCAGACATAACAGATATTCTATTTATTTTGTTTAATTTACATTAGTTCTCACCTGCCATCGTTCAGACAAAAATAAAGTCTCAGGTAATTCAATTTGTCCTAGAAATTCATCAACACACGCACATTTTTGAGCCTTGAATCTGGTCTTGGTTTGGCAGGTTTTCATGTCCAATTTCCAAACTGACACTGCTGATGTTATTTTCGCTCCAACTTAAAAACACATTTGTTATTTTTAACTACTTGCACACCATTAGTCTCATACTGCCTGATTCTGCTCATCAGAGATGGTTTTTTGAAGTGTCATCCTAACTTCAGCACTGCTTTGAAGGAGCTGCTGTGAGAAAATGAAAACAAGGTCAGTGTGACTCGTTATAATTCAGACCACAGACTGTAAAAAGACCCACATACATTCAATAAAAAAACTGTGTCTCACTGTATGCAAACTAAAAAGTTACATAACATGACCAGCATCACAGTTAGCCGCTGTAGCACTGCAGGCCGAATAGCACCGCCAGGTTTATGGAACAAGTGACATTGTTGCCCACTTCAGTCTTTGTTTTGGAACCACAGAGCCAACAGGCCTGTAAAATTGATGAGCTTGTTCATGGGCTGTTGCTTAGGGGACAGTCAGGGAGGAGTGTGGAGTTTCTCTGTCAGTTGATACAGCTAGACTCAACAAGTTACGCACATATCAGGTGATAAAGGATACGTTTTTGCACTGTGGCGTTATGATTCAGATTCTCATTGGCATATCTAACTTTCAGTATGTTATCACTACAGCGCAGAAATTATAAATAAGAGTATCCATGGCCCTGCGTTCTCCATATAAACTGTTTATACTGCGTGCATAATTCATCAGCATTGTGCTCGTGCAGTGCGGCCTTAATGTTCACTTTGTGCAACAGAAAAGCAGCACCAGAGCAGCTTTAGTTGGCAGTTCAGGCCTATGTTCCTTCATCTTTGTGTGTGTGAGTGAAGGAAGGAGTTAAAGGAAGTAAAGAGTTTCCACATCTCTGTTTAATCCTATATGGGGGAAGTCAATCCTATTAAGCTGAAGGTGTGAGGGACTCTCCTGGTCTCTGCTGTTGTGTGTGCCTTCCTGTTCAATCACACGCTCATTTCATGCTTTCTATAGACTATCACCACTAATTGTACCATCTTTAGAGAGCAACTGAACTTCTTGTTTTGCTCTGCCGTCATCAGTGTACACTAACAAATTGCTTTAAAAAATATGGCCAAATTCTAACAGTAGTGTACAGTTTTTCAAAATACACCAAAACAATGTAGATCTTAATGCTTTTCGGAGCCAATATTACACTGTTAACCTAACTGTTTACTGTAGAATATTGTAATAAATTTAACAGTAATATACTGTAGAAGTAATTTAAGGCACTGATACTGTAAAATAACCATAGGATGCTGGCAACTCCATATAATTCAGCAGAAATCTAAATTGTAACAAATTGCTGTAAAAATAGGGCCAAAATCGGGCCATAAATTTAACCGAAATTTAGCGTTAAAGTAATTTAAAAAATATAAAGAATTACTGTAAAAAAATAGGGCCAAATACTAGAAGTATTGTACAGTTTATTTTCAAACTACACTAAAACACTGGATTTTGCTTTTTGGAGCCAAAATGACTGCTGCAAAAAATACAGTCAAATTTAACAATTATGTCCACTTCTTTTTTCTTCAAAATACCGTAAAACACTGTGAATCCTGATGCTTTTTGGAGCCAATATTACACTATATATCTTAAATTCCACTGTAAAATACTGTAATAAATTTAATGGTAATATACCACTGAAGTAATTTACAGAATTTATACTGTCAAGCAACAATAAACTACTGGCAACTACAGTTGACCTTAATTTTACAGAAATATTTGTTACAGTGTATAGAGTGTCTCCATAATCCTTACAGCACTGGCCTTCCAGGATATTACTACTAAAGCTGGAGTTATGCATACTAAAGGTCTTCAACTGTCAAACACCTCTTGCGTAATTGTTCTAAATTTATTATTCTTGTGCAAGTTTTGTGTGCAACATGTAGAAGGAAGAGAAATGTTGCTCAATAATTAGGGGGGGGCAAAATGGTGGTTATTTCATCATTATTTTAGTCCCACTCCCAGTTTGACATGCAGCCACAGAGGAAGAAAAGGCAGGAGGAGTGTTCAGTGAGGTTCCCAAGCATTTGCTCGAACGACCCGTCAGCTGACTGTGCTCTTGTAAACACTCAGTGCGGCCCCTGTTGGCTCTCCTCAGCCTGAGTTTTGTTGTGGATGTTGTTGAGCCAAAGTGCGCACCGAGACTTTCTCTTTAAATCCCATGAGATGAGCTTCTTTTGAGCCGCCTGCAGGAGAATTAACCCGCCGATGGCAGATGGCTTGGACTATTTCCTCCCAGCAATGTGCTTTTTTTTTTTTTTTTGCAGCGAGGAAACGCAAAACTTAGTATAGTTTGAGGGTTATTTCTTTGCGGAGGGAGGGCAGCAAAGATGTGCGCACCAGCCACAAACGCGCAACTTGGGCTGAGTGGAGTTAAGTGCGTGGGGTGAAGAGAGGGCAACATTTTCCATCTGCGGCAGAAGCACTGAATGGACCACTTGATAATCTTCACCTCTCATTGGATTTACTTTCTTCCTTTTTTCCGGAACTTTTGAAAAATAGAATAACTGAGGAAATATAAGAAAAGTTGAGATCATTATGGCTGCATTGGACAAAGGTAAGTCTTTAGAGCAAGATGAAGTTTTAATGGCCGGTGTTTGCTGTTTAGAGGAAGAGAAAGGATCGATCAACAGAGAGAAAGAGAGCGTGATCATAAATTGTGTCATTTTTATTGTTCTTGCCTATTTTATTGAATGGCAGCGATGGATGGCAATTTACTCAGGCTTTTTGGTTTCTGTGGACTTTAATTTATTTAATATTTCATGTGCTGGGACCAGGAGAGAGAGAGAATTTAATGCGGCTACTTTGTAACCCAGAATATGTGTTAGTAGACTCTGTGTGTGTGGATGTGTCAGATCATGTGGGTTATGTGTGGTGGTGGGGTAGGCTAACTGAGCTTGAATGGGACGGTGATACGTTATTACTGAAGCGGGGAGCCAATTGTTTCCCACTTGTGTCAAGTGAGAGAGAAACAGCGAGAAAATCAAAGGAAGTGAGGTGATCATCTTTACCACCAGAATAAAAGCATACGAATAAAACGTTTTAACCATGCAGCCTATCTTTTTTTAAATATAAATCCTTAATATTATGTTATTGTTATACGTCTTGAGTGGATATCTTAAGTTTTGGATTGAAAAAGTGGTAACACATTGTAGCCTATTGTTCTGGGTTTCAAAATAAAGGTGCATGGGGAGCTCCAGACTCATAGCCTTACTCTGACATCCACCACAGTAGTCTGCTCAGATTAGTTGTGAGTAATTTTGGGACTAAAATAAAGAGAATTAGAGAGACTTAATAAAGAATGTCATGTATTGGGTTTAATTAAACTGCATATTACTCTTCTATAAACCCAGATTTCTGTTGTAGATGCTAGAAGCTGCAATGCAAGTTTGCATGTATGCAATAATACAGAGGGATGTAAATTATTGAAAAGTCTAGACATCCTGAAAAACCCATTGGAAGTGCATGAATGTAACAATGAATACAATCATTCCCTAATTTAAGATGAGATAAGATGGAATTTACTTTATCCCAAGGTAGCTAGATTGCTGTGCAGCAGGTGTAATATAAAGTTAGAGGGGTGCAGTTACAAAAGGTGCAATATACAAGTACCCAAATAACAGCAGAAAAAGCAAATGAATGGTAAATATAAAATACAATATGTAGCAGATACAAACTAGATGCATGACAAGAAAAAAGTAAGGCACAAAATATATGGACTGGCTAATAGTAAGGTGAAAATTATACAAAAAAATGCTAAAAGGAAGGTATAAACAGTAAAATAGGTGCAAACCAGTATTCACAGTGTCACAAACAAGTTAATTTGAACTTTTACGTAGATATTTAATGAGCATATTTCCTTTGGGGAGTTGATTTCTTCACGTTTCTCCATGGACATTGGTTGTTTTTCATTGGTGAGCTGTTTCAAATATAACCATTTCACTCCTGGTTTTATTTTGAAATTTGACACCGGAAACGCGTCTTTTTACCGTGGTCCAACTTGCCGCTGGTGCTGGTGTGTGATCGGAGTGCGGCAGTATTGAAGGCAGGGGGAGGGGCTGCGGTGAAGGAGCAGAGTGTTGCAGGCAGGACAGAGCCGGACATGAGGGAGAAGGGGAAACACTGTAGCCGCTCCGCCGGCTTCATTGACCGGCGTGTCATCGTCCACCGGTCCGCCGATCGAGGTGCGGCTCTGCACTCTCTGCTGTATTTCCCTGCTTTTTGTGCTCAGGCTGTGGTCGCTGTTTAAACATCTGCTGCGCTCCGTGTTTGAGTGTTGTGAAGCTGCGTTTGGTTTTACAGGAGAGCTCCAGATATACTGCAAAGTGGCTGCTGCTGGCATTTTTTCTCCTAAAATATTCCTCTGTAACCTCTACCAAAAACAGTCTGCTCAGTGCTCCAGCTTCATGTTGTTGTTGTTGTATCACAGTCATAGACAAAGTTGCAGTGCGCTATGCAGTTGCAGTGAGGTATGTTGGGTTTAACGACACAGAGCTGTTGATAAATTATAGGCCTCCTTTAAGAGCCATAATCAAATAAGTGAGACTGGTGTCGGCAGTGGGGGCTTGTTTTTCTTCCTGAGGTGTCGCATCGCCTCTCTTTGCCCTGGATTAGCTTCTGAAGTTAACAGGAGGATTTTATGATTTGCATCCCCCCCACCAGGTGAGGATGCGATGACCGGGGACACGGACAAATACTTGCGGCCTCAGGACCTCAAAGAGCTGGGGGATGACTCCCTCCCTCAGGAGGGGTACATGGGTTTCAGCATAGGAGCCCGCTCAGCCAGGTAAGCACTTGTCATTTCTACCACATATATGTATATTCTGCTGCAGTGGTGACAACTGTTATCCAAGAATATTATGGCCTCCTTATCTTTATATATGCTATATTCCCTTTGATGCTGTGGTTGTTCAGCCTATGCACACACATGTATGATGCCATCTGATATGGATACCTTTTAGTGTCTTTGAGATCATATAATCTACACCCCCTCCAACACTCACACACACATAATCAGACACAAACACACACTCACACAAAAACAGAATAATGGAAATTGCTAGAGAAAGCAGCTGGAAAGTTGCCATCCAATGATTCAACCTGACAAAATGATTCAGCATTTTGTGTGGCCTCATTCAAACCCGGGCAAAGATTACAAATGGCCTGTAGTGTAACACAACAGATATAAGCTGTATCTCTGAACTGTGACGCCTTTGATACTCTCAGTGAACAGCTGCGCATCGCACTTCGGCCTGACTATAGTTTCAAATAGTGGACAAAGTATGTAGTGGAAAACTGGCAGGCTCCAGTGAAAACACATCAGCAGCACACAGGACAAGTGTTGTGCAGCCCCAGAGTGTATTGTAGCCTTGCTGACAGATGGCAGATGTACTGTGATGGTTGGATTGATAAAAACAACAACAGTAACTGTGACAGGAAGGTGCTGCCGTCAGCGGGCCGCGGCAAACAAGGGAAATGTTGAATTAAATGGAAAGATTCCTCGTAAACAAAGTTGTTTGATGAACCTCATGGGTTGCATGTTGGAAAGAGTGTAAAATTATATGAATTGTTGAGTTTAAAGGAATAATTTGCCCAAAAGATGATCATTTGTTCATCAGTTTTTCATCCTGCATTATGTTGACTTAATGAAGAAAACTGTTTTTCTTATGTGTCTTCATGTTGAATAAAGAATCCAAAAATGGAGAAAATCCTTGATGAATTGAAGTAAAAGAGGGCTGTGTCTAACAACAGCAAAACTATGTCAAAACATCTGTTTACAAACTCTCACGCAACTCGACCAGTAAAATCCAAGTCTCATTTATTCAGTCGTACGCTCAGTATTTCCCAAACATGTGCATTGTTGCTAAAACTTAGATTTAAAACTCTTCTGCATGCAAGTGGCACACTACTGTTCATGTGAATGTTTTCGTGGAAGTGTTTGTAAAGTAACTCTTACATGTTTACATGTCTTACATGTTTTGACATCGTTTTGCTGTTTAGCAGTTTATAAACTGTTGTTTATAAATTTTTGCCGTTGAACCCAGCTCCCATTTACTCCAGTTCCTTGAGAATGTTTGACAGTATTTTGATTCTTCGTTTACCCTGGAGGCATGCGAGAAAAACTAACTTTTATACATGAATTCAACGTAACACAGAGTTAGTGACTGATACACAAATGATATTTTTATGGGTGAAGTATTCCTTGAAAATGTGATGGTTCAGCTATATGCTCAAACTGTTGTTTGCATCCTAATGTTAACAGTATGTTGGCATATGTAAAACAAATGGCAAACTACAGAGAAAGTTGTTCTTTGTGTAGAAACTTAATGTCTCCGTCTGCTCCAAATTACAGCTACAAGGACTAAATCTGCTACTTTTCTGTTATTGCATATGAAGTAGAAGAACAAAACTGAAATAGATCAGGAATTGTTAAGATGTCTCTTTGCAGGGTGTGAATATAACGCTGTAAAATGCTGTGATTTATTGATCAGTGAATGTATGATGCTGAGCAAGTTCTTTCCTTTTCCTTACCTTTCTGTTTATGACATCGACATTGCATGGTTTGCTGTTTGACTGGGCTGCACACACACACATAAACACACACACACTCTCTAGAAAACCGAGAAAAGCTTGTGCCTAAGTCATAGCGTACAACCATGCAAAAGCACCAATGTCATACGGGTTGGAAAAAAGAAAACCACATCATGCTTGAATGTCTTCAAAATGCTTTGCTTTTCACTCTTCTATTTTTTTCTTTTCCTGCACCGTGTCCCTCATTCTAGCCCTAGACTCAGGTAAGAAAAGAGTAGTAGTAGGAGTAGTAGGCAACATTAGCTGTGAATGTCTCCGCTTCCCCGTGTGACCCTGAACTACTGTTTAACACCAACCCTGCACCCATAAAACCGCTAACCCGAACCGCAAGTCACCCATTGTACATTTGTGTCACCAGTGTTGCTGTTCTTCTGTTCGTGGCAACAGATTTGTCACTTTGTTGCTGTTGTATTATAAGATCGTCGTTCCATTTTAGCCGCTCACCACCATATTTTCCCATCCGTCTCACTAAATCATATCTGCAAAATGGAAATGTATTTTTTATACAGGTGTGAAAAAGAGGCAATCTTGTTGGAAATAAGAAAATAAAAGCCACACATGTGCTTTTCTTGCAGACTTTTTTTAAGTTGTGTGGACTAATCTTATCACTTTTTGATGTGGCTTGTCCTTAAGTGGTGCTTTATTTGTATTTTGCCAGAGTGTAACTTCCAGGGATCAGACACATCAGTTTATTATTAATCAACCCCTTTTGTCCGCTCTATTTAAATATCAGTAATTGGAGATTTATTTAGGATTATTCTGGATTTTTATTCATGGTTTGCAGAGATGGAAACTTGACGGTCTCTGGAATTTTTGTCCAGCATTAAGAAATCATCCAGGACAGACACTCGATACACACATGCATTTGCGCACAAATACTCGCAATGACTCAAACAATTGTCTCTTTGAGTCTGCACAGATGCCTTCCCGAGAACACAGGTCCGTTGGTATTTACACGGAGATGCCAGACAGGAAGAAAACAAGTCGCTCGGATAATGGGAAGTGTAGTTTACAGCAAGGCAGACATTGATCTGCAGCAAAATGAATGGGGTGGTGTGGAAAAAGGAAGGATGGGGTCAGAGGAAAGTCGAGAAAAAGTTAAACAAATCTTCCATTAAGTGAATTATTGAATAAACACATAGCACAATTCAGAAATGGAGATAGAAGTGAGAGGGAGAGATAATGGGACAGCATTGTGAAGAGGAAGTGCAGGTACGTGGCATGATGTGCAGAAACAGACGACAGACAAAGAGGACAACCAAGATAATGAGCAAGAAGGGAGAAAACAGATGAAAATGGATGTTTAGGGTGGAGAGAGGAGGACATACAGAAAGAGAAAGAGGAGGACGCTGTGAAGAACAAACAGTTCGGCTAAGAGCAGAGGGGGGGAAACGGGGGTGTAGCGGGGGCGTAGCGGGCCGCGGTGCTGCCATGCCAGCGAGTCCATTCAGGCCGTACAGAGTTGCTTGGTAACTTCGATGGTGGGGTAGGCAGGCTGTGCTGAATAAAGGGCTTCTCTCTGTGCTGAATAGGGTGCCCACTCAAACACGCTGAGCTCTGCATTTTCTCCCCTCGCTCACACGTTCTCTCCGCTCTGCGCTCACACACAGGACACATCACATACAGAGTGCACTCAAAAAAATTCACAGAGTTGTCAGCTTTGATGCTGGTATTGTATCATTTTTGCGAGTCCCTTGTAGTGCACAAACATACAAAAACACTTAAAATTATCTGCACAAAATTGAAATGACTGCGTTCACACAGACATTTCGGCTCCTCTGCATTGATCAAATCCCTGTTGCAAAGACAAAAAAAAAAAACCTGAAAGGAATCTACAGCACCGCATCGAGCCTGAGAGGCTGCAAAAATAGGCACACGTCACCACACGGCCATAAAACAGACTGCAGCAAGACAGACAGAAAAGACCAGCGTCCCTTTTGTATTTTGCTGCTCAGAAACAGGTCTAGGTCAGCTGCTAATCTTAGAATAAAGCGGTGTCACTCTTTGAGCTCGAGACGGATATAACTGAGACACTTTTGCGTAATCCTTACTTCTTTTTACTGTCGATAGAAGGTCTGCACAGGAACACTAATCTGTCATGTTTCATCATTTAGACACTCGAAGTCACATCAGTGTTCATGATGCACACCTTCATATAGACATGATCACAACAGCTGTCTGTTTTCTTTCAGTCTGTTCCTCTTCCCGTCTATCTCTTAATGCAAACAAACTGACATCACTCACATTTCCATCTCTGAATAACCTGCTGCAGTATCTTTTCCTCATTCAGCTGCAGCCTCTCTCTCTATTTTCCACTTTTGGACTCTCTGTCCACTCACTAAAAAATAAATCCGGTTCCCTGGAGGTTGCATGTAGTAATGGATTCCTTGCTCTTTGTTTTATGTTGTGTTCCCCTGCCCGTCACTTGTCGGGTTGCGTGGTAACATATAGCCTCCGCTCCTTCAGTTCGGATAGGTCCAACACACTCAACCGGAGCTCCTTCGCGCGGGACAGTATGATGATTGAAGAGATTCTGGCGCCCACAAAAGACACGGTAAGATCCATTTTTTTGTCATTCTCGTCTTCTTGTCTTCACTAATTTCTCTTTCCATACACAGTCTCTTTCTCTCAATCTTTGGTATCTTCAGCTGTCTGTTTTGCAAGCTTTAACGTCTCTTCCTCTCCAAATTCCCTGGTGCATCTCTTTTTTTGACACACTCTTTCTGTCAGGGGCCTGGTGAAAACACAGGCTGGGAAGAATTAAGGCAGGGAGCAGGGTAGCTTTCCTTGTCTTGCACAAAGGTCATAACCGAAGCAGTGTTGATGCCGTGCTTTCTTTTGCCAAAGTGCTGAGGGAGAGTGTATAACACCTTGACGAAGAGTTTATTCAAACCTAAGGGCTTTGAGAGCCCCCCCACCCCTTTGCTTTCTCACGGAAAAAACGCAGTGCTCTGCAGAGCTCGTCCAACGCTTGTTTTGTTGGTTAGGAGCAAAAACAGAAACTGTAACCTCTCATTATAAACAATGTTAGTAATATAACCTGCAAGTTCAATGACAACATTGCCCAAAATCTCAAACCGCGCATGGCCAAACGTCAGCGTAATGCTTTAGGAAAATTAGCAAATGTTTTGGACTTCCCATTAAACCTGTATTCTATCAAACTAAAAATATACATGAGGTTTAAATAATTTCTTTCCCCACTGGTGGTCCATTTCAGTGCCATCATACTATAATCTGCTCCATATGGAAGATGAAGATTCAGTTATTCAGGGATTGTTTGGCTTTAATATCTAAGTTGGAGGACCGTCTCGTCTTCACGGAGATAGTCTCATGGTTTCTCTGGTGGAAACTGAAACCTTTAGTGAAACAAAGCACCATACACTCGTACGTCTGTTGCCCTCTGTGTGACTTCTGAACTGTGTCTCTTCTCCCCTAAGCTTCAGAGTGTCTGTAAAGACATTTCCTACTTGGTTGACCCGCTCAATAAGGTATAAAGAGTTCACGGATGTCCGTCTCGTTCATCACGTTTTGTTATTTTTCCAGTCACTGTGGTTCAGCTCCCATTGCTCTTTCTTGAGTTTTGTGCATTTGTTTGTTTTGGGTCCGTGCCATCTCCCCTCACTCATTAGTGCTGGTCTGTGTTCAGTGAATGGTCATTCTCATGCTACGTTCAGTGCACACGAGTTCCCATGATTCAGTGCTGATCATTTATTAAGGGCCGGTTTCTAGTTTTTCTAGCACCATAATTGCATGTACACTTTTGGATGTTTCAGTGTAGCATATTTACTGTTATTTTTGTTGTCTTTTTGTCTTAATTGTGGTGAGACTGTACTTAATGGTGGCAAATTTTGTTGGAATATGAGTAGAGCTGCGAGGATTAATTGATTAGTTGTCAATTATTAAATTAATCTCTAGTCTTTTGGTTTCTTTTGTCCCCTTTGACAGTAAACTGAATGTTTTTGGGTTGAGGACAAAAAAAAACATTTTATGGACCAAACAACTAACTGATAAATCGGTTTGAATAATTTGTTAAGCTAAAAATGTTGAAATTCTCTGATTCCAGCCTTTATATTCTGGTTTCTTTACTCCTCTTCAGCAGTAAATTAAAAATCTTGGGTTGTGGACATTTGAGGATATTATCTTGGGTTTTGCAAATACCAACTGACAATTTGTTTTTACTATTTTCTGCCTTTTTGCAGACTGAACAACTAATCGGTTTTTGGTTTAAGCAGTTTTTAGGCAGAAAAAGTCCAAATTCTCTTATTATAGTTTCTTAAATGTGTATATTTCCAAATGTCTTTACTCCTCTATGAAAGTAAACTGAATATCCTTTGGCTGTGGACAAAACAAGACATTTGAGTACATCATCTTGGGCTTTGGGAATACTGATCAACATTTTAAAGACCAAACAACTTATCGATTAATGGAGAAAATAATCAACAGTAATAATGACTGATAGTTACAACCCTAAATATAAATTAAGAAGCTGTTAATGTTATCAGCACATTGCTGTACACCATGCATGACTCGAGAGTCATGACAAAAAGAAGGGATGTCATGTCTGTCAACTGTTATGTCTGTGCAGCGGTTAATAGTTAGCTCTCTCTTTCCTTCCATTCACTACTTTTCTTTTGTCTTTTCCACCACGTCTCGACATTATTCATTTTCATCCGCCTTGTTCTCCTCACTCCTCATTGCTGTTTTTTCACTTCAATCTATCCTCATTCCCCTCACTCTTAAACCTCCTCCTCTGTATTATATCTCCTCTCTTCACCTCTGTCTTTGGATCCTCTCCTCTCAGCACCTTGCTGTGACCAGAGACTACAGCTCCGAGTGTATGCGGCGCTACAGCTGGACTCCGGACACCATGGACCACAGCCACAACACTGTCTCCAGTCCCATCCACTCCGGGTAAGAGCAGCAGCACCGTCTCAGCTGATATGTTTACCAGCATGCACACACATACAAAAGCAGACACATAAGCTGAACTTACATCCACACAACTACTGCACTAATTAATTACACATTTTCTCTGCTTACTGCACACAACTGTTGTCTTTTGTTCCCCCTTCCTAAGAGTCAATATTCAGCAAACCCTGCAGCACTGGTGCAGACATGATGCAGGGCTGTGGGATTTCTGCAGTGCTGCTACTGTACACATTACAGCAGCAAAAGACACAGTCCATCCTCTAAAGCTCTCATGTCATACCATAAGTGTAGAGACATGGTCCAGACATCGCCCTCATGTTCACTGACATCAGCTCTATTTCTGTCACGGCAGAAACAAAGCACAGGCTCTGTGTGAGCTTGTGTGTGTTTCATTTGGATAAAGTGATAGCAGTTCGTCCTCGCTTCATACTTTGAATATATAATGTTGTAAAATAATAATGTTCTAGATAAATGGTGCCGTCTTTGCACAAAGTTGATGCTTATTTTGTTTGCTCAGAAGTAAAATACTGGGATCTGTCATGTTCCGTTTTGGTTGACTCACGTTTACCCCTTGTGTGTTTGTCTTTCTATTTATATATTATTTTGTTCATTGTCATTTTGTCCCCTGTTTCCCTCAGTTCTCCGGGGTTCCCACGGTCATGGAAAACTTGGAAAAGTCATAGAATTTCCCAATCTTAAGGAAGAGTCATTGAATTAATAAGAATCACTGAAAATTTTGGGAAAGTCATGGAACTTTGTTGTGTGTAAAGATATTGTTATAGTGTTGTAGGGTTTGAAATGACCAGAGACTCCACCGTACAATACCATCACAATAATTAGATCACCTTGTAATATTATTGCAATTTCAAACTTGTTGCAATATGTTGAGTATTGCCATAACACGTACTTTGCAGTATTTTGCGATTTATTACCTTTTTCAAACTGTAAATGATGTCCCCAAAGCAAAACTTTTTCAACTTTTTCCATTTTATCTAATAAGATAAAGTTTTAAGATGAAGTTTTTCACTTCAACTTTTTTTCTGTGGCTGATGTAACGTCACTCTAATGTGCATCAGTTTGTGGGTTTTTACCATTCATATGCCAGCCAGATGAAATTAGTAATTATTTGAATCTGATAACTTTTTACAAAACAGCGGGCTAACGAGGCAAGACATTTATTTTTTAGTATTATGAGTCCTTGAATAGTCTTGGAGAAGTTTTGAAATTTTGTCCATGGAAATATGTGGGAACCCTGGTTTTCCGCCTCTGTAGTTTTTAATCTTTCTTTCATCTCCAGCTGTTATTACAGATCCCAGGCGTGATTGTGAAACAGTGATACTAAAACTAGGTTCTGGGGGTTTGCCTCCTGCATTGCCTCCATGTGTTTATTTTGCAGCCTCTCCTCCCCGCTCCCTCAGTATGACTCCAGGTGACGACTGAGTTTGCTGCTCTTACCCACGATGCCGCAGTGATGTCACTCACTCCTCCACCTCTGTCTCCCTCTCCCCTCGTCACTCTCTCTTTGCCTTCCCCACTCCTCCACTGTGCTCGTCTCATCTGTGTGGTCTGGTGTTTCATTTGCACTGCCTTAGATATTAGAAGTGTGTAGTCAACGTGTTTGGGAGTCTTTTCATTGATGTGCCATCTCTTTCTCTCACAATGCACATTAAATATAAATCTTTCTCAGAACCTTACAGTGATTCTGCTATTTTTAACATACAGTATAGAAAAAGCAACAACACAATACAAAACACTTGTAGTGAAAAGAAGAGCCACATTTGGCTTTAGGTATAAGGAGTGCTCGCACAGTTTTCCCCTACTCCATCCTCACTCCTTACTTCTGTCAGTGAATATATTAATGGGATGCCAAAGTGTGCTCTTAATTAAAGGTCCAGTGTGTAAGATTTAGAAGGATGTGGTGGCATCTAGTGGTAAGGATTGCAGCTTGCAACCAGCGGAAACTAATACCGTTTAAAAATCTGTCAGTGTTTAGCATCCAAATTATCCGCAGAGGTCTCTTCCACTCAAAAACAAACTTACTGAGTGACTAAAACCTTTAAAAATACTGAATAAAGCAGTTTCATGTTAAAAATCTGTGTTTTTCCTATGATGTTTGGTATGTCGCAGATGGCTAGTGCTCACTTATTTTTTTCTGCTTACTTAAGATCCAGACTTTTAGGGCAGTTTTATGGGGAGACAAATTATCCGCAGAGGTCTCTTCCTCTCCAAAACACACAGACAATGTGATATAAACCAGTGAAAACACTGAATAAAGCAGTTTCACATAAAAAAATCAGTGTTTTCCCAGTCCTCTTATTTCAGTGAGGCTGCTAACTACAGCACCTGATGCGAAAACGTGAATGGTGCTTTCTAGAGCCACTGTTTGTCCCTTCTGGGCTTTTGTAGAAACATGACGGTGCAACAAAGTGATCTCCATGCACCATGACACACTCTCTATGTAGAGATAAACAGCTCATTCTAAAGTAACTAAAACACAATAATTCTCATTGCCATTATTTCCAGGTGATTACACACTAAATAAAACACACATATTTTACTCCATTTCTGCCAAAATATCCCCCTAAATCATACACACTAGACCTTTAAAAGAACGGGACACATCATATATTAATCACATTAACCTTATCTTGGTGAAACATCTGTGCAGGTGTTTAATAATTGATCACTGAATGCAGCTTTAGAGGAACTGAAACTTTGGCAACAGTCTCACCTTTGGCCTCAGGAGTGGAAACTAAACTTTCTGCAACTTCATCAGCACCCTGTTTAGTTTCAGTGTTTAATGTTCTAAATTGAGGCAGGTGAAGGTGAGAACTGCCAACTTTCAGAACTCAAAAGCATCTTTTTTTCCCTCTTTCTGTCATTCTGTCTCTCGCTCTTTCTCTATTTTCTGTTATTTTTTCTCTTTTCCTTACTTTGTTTGGGTGTACGGTGATCACAGCATGGGAATCGTCCTCCTCACTTGTGTCCGTGGTATGGCGTCTTTCTTTCTCTCTGTCCACGTTGTTTCCTCCTCTAACATCGTTCTTTTTCACCTCACAGGTTCTTGGTCAGCTTCATGGTGGACGCCCGCGGTGGTTCCATGAGAGGGAGCCGCCACAATGGCATGCGCATCATCATCCCTCCCAGGAAGTGCACAGCGCCCACGCGCATCACGTGTCGCCTGGCCAAAAGGCACAAGTTGGCCTACCCACCACCCATGGTGGAGGGAGAGGGGCTGGTCAGCAGGCTGGTGGAGGTCGGACCAGCCGGGGCTCAGTTCCTCGGGTAGGACTTTCTCTTTCCTTTTGTTGATGAGTTGCAGTTTAAGCAGGCCAGTGGACAAACCAAGAGAGATATTTTCTACTGAAATTATTATGACTCAGAGAATGGTTATAGATTGCCAGTGCAGTTAATTAATTAGCAGTTATCTTTAAAAGTTTCAGCTTCCCTAAAGTTGTTGTTTCAATTCATCCATGTCCTCACACTGAGATTTATTTTCTCTTCCAGTCCTGTGATTGTGGAGATCCCTCACTTTGGGTCCATGCGGGGCAAAGAGAGGGAGCTGATTGTGTTGAGGAGTGACAATGGCGACACGTGGAAGGAGCACCAGTCTGACGCCAGACCAGAAGACCTCCTTGAGCTGCTCTCTGGAATGGATGAAGGTAAAGGAAGGTTACTGACCGATTGTAGAGGTCTGTGAAATCTGCTGATTTGTTTATTTGTGCTGTCATTTTCAGCTGTAACTGTAATGTTTAAATATATTAAGTAAGTAGTAAGTATATATAAGTAAAACACGATCAGACCTACTGTATCTTACGTTTCTGCTTGTTTTACGTGAAGTGTTGTTTTGCTAGCGTTTTCAATGAACCAAATCTAGCTGCATGAAAGCTAAGCTATGTACAGCTGTGGACAGGGGCCACATAAAAACATGTTTTTAGCCACCTAAAGAAAATCAATACCAGACTAAATGCTGCTATATTTGGAATATTTTCAACACTTTACATTACACACTAACTAATTAAGGCAGTGGTAGACCAGCAACTCCTGTGTTCTGTGAAGTAAAATTAGTGTTTTTGTCAGTGAAGTCTGGTGGCTTTGAGATAACGGCTTCAGTTCCCAGTCAGATAGGGCTGTCTGACAGCAAGTCAAAGTCATGAAAATATTCTAAATATGGCATACGCTCAAAATTATATTGACCTTTTTAGCTTTCAAAAATCTAACCAATTGAGGCAGCATTTGCTTAGTGTCATTTCATTATGAACACCTGATGCAGGTGTATTTTTTACCCAGAAGTAATTGCAAAAAAAAAAAAAAAATGCAATTTGGTCTATTCATTGTCATTTACCAATGATAGCACAAAGACACTTTCTGTCTGTGGTGAATTAATGAAGGTGAATTGAACCACTTTGAATTCACTATATGACCCAGGGCTATATGTCAGCTGGTGACCTAGAAAAATTAATCTTCACTCCAGAAGCATGTTTTTTTTAGTTTTGTTCAGTCCATTTAGCCTATTTAGTGTCCTTATTTATTGTACCACTGACCAAAATGTCATACCTAAATTGCACCTCAAATTTAAATGCATTTAAATCATCAGAATTTGTATTAAATGACCATTTAATGTTGCTTCAAATCCCATTCATGAAAGTAATATTTCCTGTCACAGAGCTGGACAGTCCTGCCGAGTTGGAGAAGAAGCGCATTTGCCGCATCGTCACCAGCGATTTTCCTCAGTATTTTGCTGTGGTGTCACGGATCAAGCAGGAGTCAAACCACATGGGTCCTGACGGAGGCATGCTGTCCAGCAGCACCGTGCCCATGGTCCAGGCCTCGTTCCCACAGGGGGCGCTCACCAAGAGGATCCGTGTCGGTCTGCAGGTACAGCAGGACTCCTTGGATCAGCTCAAATTCAATCTGTTGCATGACTCAGCTTTTTTGGTTGCAAATACTGAACACTGGCCTATTATTTATTTATACCTGACCTATTTTTGGTTGAATATTTGATTCCGCCTCACATGCCTGGACTCTTAGATTTCATAGAAAGTTCAGGTAAAGTTTGATCAAACATTTGTCAAACTCTTTTCTTTAGGCCCAGCCTGTGCCTGACGACATGGTGAGGGCAATCCTCGGCAACAGAGCCACCTTCAGCCCCATCGTCACTGTCGAGCCCAGGAGGAGGAAGTTCCACAAGCCGATCACCATGACGATCCCCGTCCCACCTCGATCGGCAGAAGGCCATCCCAGCGGCCACCGAGGCGACTCTGCACCCTGCCTGCGTTTGCTCTGCAGCATTACAGGCAAGTAGACCCGTAGATAACTAGAGCGTGACGACACTGTGCGTTACCTGTATCCAAAATGCTTCTGCAGGCTTTGCTTTGAGTTACTTGTATCCTTAGATGCTAACAAATGTGATCTGTGACACAACATAAAGTTGTTCATCCATTTACTAAACATAAAACAGAGTTACAAACTCGGAGTCGGTATGAATTGAATAGCCGTGGGCGCATCAGGCCTACTTTGATGTCAAAAGCCACGGGTCGATAAGAGGGAAGATGAAGAGCTGAGAAGATGAAAGGATGAGAATTACGAAAGCTGAAACACCAAACAGGTTGGAAGAGCAGTGAGCTCATGTTTTGGCCCTTGTTTCATGCAGGAGGGACATCACCAGCCCAGTGGGAGGACATCACAGGGACCACACCGCTGTCCTTTGTAACTGATTGCGTCTCCTTCACCACAAATGTGTCGGCCAGGTGAGACACACATATGCACATTCTGCATGACCATTTTTCTCTGGGTAATAAATACTTACTTGCAGTTGTAGAAAATATAGAATATTATTACAAAATTCAATTGGCACAGGCTTTCAAATTTAGATTAATAAAACACTTTGTTGATCTGTTTGTTTCACTGTTTTGTCCCTATAAAAATATATCTTGTTTCTCCTATTCTTTTTGTGTGATACACAGAAAAGCAGTATCATATAGCTAAAAATGAAGTGCATGGTAGCTGTACCTCGAGATGCCACGATTACACTATTTGAAGAAAATTAGTCTGTCCCTATTTTCATAATAAATCGAGTAATTTTTCAAGAGAAAATGCCAAACCTGTAACGGCTTCTGGTTTTCTGGCATTTCTATGAAACAAATGATACATCGAGAAAATGATCCACTGGTTAAAGCTGTGGTAGTTTTTTTTTTGTTTGTTTTGGTCTTATTGAGCAAGCATTTCATATTAACTTTTCAAAATACTGTAATTCAAATGATTTGAGAGAAAACTAGACTTCTGGAACTCTTTTTGGCTCTGTTTTTAGGCTTTAGAAAGTCGAGCATGTGACCTGAGACACTGGCCAATCACAAGTCATGTCAGAGAGAGGGAGTTACTTTTGGCTGTTTTGAAAATGCAGATGCATGGGCATGTCCCTTCAGCCCAATTCAATGGTGGAGAATCCGAAAGATAAAGCAATTCCAGCATCGGCAACAACTACCTATGCTGCAAAGCAACCCAAAAAAGGAAGAAAGACTTCTTAGAAAAAGAGTCTGAAAGAGACAAGAAATGAAATAAAATGCATGTCAATGTCAGTGAAATGTTTTAGAGATGGAGAAAAAACGCTGATAGTAGTTAAGCCTTCTGCTAACCGAGCCAAAGGCTTACAGCTGCAACAACTTTAAGTTCATTTTCATGTAGTTCATGTAGCTTCCTGGATCCTCGAATCACAATATGCCATCTCAAAGGGCTAAACAGTCTCACAGGTTTGCAAAGAAAGCAGGATGGTGATTCTCATAGAATTGCTGCTATATAACAGCACCAGGATCACAGTCAGGACAGGAATGATTGAAAAATGACGGCCTTTTCCAGAAAACAACATCAGCTCTTATCAATGATGAAAATAATAGTAAGTTGCAGCATTCCCCCTGCTGTAGAAGGTACAACAAGTAAATCCAAGGAATTTTGAGTTGCTGCCAGGAGACATCTGAGTGGGCCTCAAAATGGTGACAGTGCAGGAAGCAAATGAGAAGCTGGCAGTGAATCCCAAAATCTATCACAAGAGAAAAACTCAGATTACTGTCAGCAGGCAAAATTCAACTCTGGACAGCCATTCATTTTATCTGACTTCATCATTTTATTTTTTCCCTGATCCACTCTGTTTCACTACTCACAGACAGAGAGCAAGTTCAACATGTTGTTGAGTGAATTTAACTTAATTGAATCAATTAAGTGAATTAATAATAGGTGTTTTTCTCCTCCTGTCTCTCTTCTTTCTCTGTGGCCCTGCACACTAACAAGGTTACACTTCTTTACACATTTACCCAAATGGTATTAAGTCACGCTGACCATGTGTTGTTGTGACATGCCTCTAAATTGACCTCAGCAAGTGAACCACTTGGTTACAGTACGTAGAGTCATGAACTCTCAGTTTAACTACATTGGCGTCATGTGGCGAGCGTGCAGCCTTATATTAACTGAGCAGCCTTTGGTACTCTGTAATTGCATTACTCCATAGCTGTCATGTGTCTGTCTTCAACCTTTAGAGAAAAAACCAAGCTTGTTTAATTTATTGCTTAAGATGGTAACTTACACGAAGCCTCCGATACAGAAATGGCTTACATATGCGGTGCATGCTCCAAACTTTAGGCCGTAAATCATTGTAATATTAGGCAAATTGTTCATCTGGCTGACTTCCAGATTCATCATTTTCATTTTACATTTTCTCTTCTCTGTCCTCCACAGGTTCTGGCTCGCAGACTGTCACCAGATTCCTGAGACGGTGAGTCTAGCGTCTCAGTTATACCGGGAGCTGATCTGCGTGCCGTACCTGGCCAAGTTTGTGGTGTTCGCCAAGATGAACGACGCTATTGAGGCCCGGCTGCGCTGCTTCTGCATGACGGATGACAAGGTGGACAAGACCCTGGAGCAGCAGGAGAACTTTGAGGAGGTGGCCCGGAGCAAAGATATTGAGGTGGGTTTGTGGGTTCATGTGGATAAAGAACAAATTGACAGTTGAAAAAATCTTTTATGTTATTGAAATGTATCAGTTTCATCAACGACATCTCCAGGATGTGTTTAAGCTTTGTTAAACATTTTTTGGTCTGTTAACTTCTGCAGGTTCTCGAAGGCAAGCCCATCCACGTGGATTGCTATGGCAACCTGTCCCCTCTCACCAAAAGTGGGCAACAGCTGGTTTTCAACTTCTACTCCTTCAAGGAAAACAGACTTCCTTTCAATGTGAAGGTATAAAATGTGTCCCTCCTCGCACCCTCATTCTCTGCTGGCATTTACTGTCCATGTTATTCACTCTGTTCTCTGTAAAAGTGCTTTGCTGTTTAAATTCTGTCCAAAATGTCACATTGCCCTTTACTAATTAGTTGACATTCATAGCAACAGCAACTTTCTTTTGCAGAGAGTAATATGTTTCTTGCAGATCACAGCTCAACACTGTAACCCCATTTTTTTTGTCCATTAGTCCTCTAAGATGATTGAAATGAAATGAAATACATTCTGACTGTTACATCCTCACATCTACAGTGGAGTCCAAAAGTTTGAGATTGCTAGCTAAGACTCTTCTATTTTGCATTTGTTTAAAATGCAATACTGTTTTTTTTCATTACAAATGAAAATATCAGCTCAACAATTGATTGAGTGATTGATTTGAGCAGTAAAATCTTTGAAAAATGTACATATATTACAGACTGTATTCGGTATGTCTCCCTTTTGCTTTAATGACACAGAGCACTCAGGCTGGCGTGGACGCCACAGGTTTAGTGTACTTTTGTATAAAGCAGCTTTGTATAAAGGAGTTTCACAGTAACACAAAGTGTGATTGTTGAACCAGAAATGTTGCAGAACCCTAAATATTTCTTCATCACTTCTTATGTTTTAAATGTTTCTGAACCCTCAAATTTTCTGATCAGACTTTTGGACACCACTGTATATATATTTTATGATTTCCTGATTTAGGAATGTACTATAGGTTGAGGTAGATAAAAGACACAGAAAATTCTACTCCAGGGGACGGATCCATAAAACAGTGCAGATTCACGTCTAAAACTGTGCGTACCTACAAAGACAGAAATGAACGTACACATTTTTTTTTCTTTTTTTTCATTTCCCTACCACTAATTCATCACATGTCTGCAAGCCGTCATCACAGTAAAATCTGAATCATTAGGACTATTAAATGTCGTAAGGCTGATGAATGAATAATTCATATAGCGCTCATGTTGAGGTCGACTTTTTAGAGTGTACCAATTTTCAGGATCAGATTAAATGAGCATTAACTCTTTGAAATCTGGATCGACATTACTTTTCTTGTGCTTGGTTCAGATGCCTTTCACAAGAATTTAAACCTTTGAATCCTGAGCAAATTGGTTTAATTTCGTTCAAAAACATGAGAAAAAAGGCAACAAGCAACTTGGCAGGAAATGTCCTGCATTTGCAAGAAAATAGTAGATGCAGAAAATTAAAGAAAGCTATCCAAACGGTATTTATTATAGTTATTATATATTCAAAATAATTATATGGCATTATTATAGTTTTAAGCACTTTTTTAGGTCATTTCCTTGTTTTGCCTTTTTTCCTTTTTTAATTTCCCCATTGTTTTTGTTTTTTTCATTTCTAATCAAGTCTTCTTCTACTTTTTACCAATTTCTTGCTAATTTTTGGGTCATTTCTTATTAAGTTGTTCATAGCTTTCTTCTTCTAGATTATGGGTCAGATGTAAATAAATGATAAATCATAAGTAAATAAAAATGAAGTTTATATGTGCCTTTGATTGGCATTTTACAGAATGCTGTGCAGCCTGCAATAGTTATAACCAGATCAGTGAAATTGGCAGACAACCTGAAGATAATGTTTTATTATGAGGTTACATTTCTCACCTCATATTTAATATTTATCTTTGCATTACTCGCTGCTATCTCTGCCAAAATTGTGTGTATGTCTGATCGCAAGGGGTGCTCACATTCTTCCTTAAAAATACCAGTTAATGTTAATATGTCGGAAAAGGTATACGTATGGTTTTTGCACAATTGCATCATTTATACATCCAGCCCTGGAGTAATGAAGAAAAGCTATATTCTTCCCCATTTTCTATTTTGCACGGTTGTTCTCAAAAATGTTTGTTACGCTCAATTTGTGATGCAATCCTTGTACTGTCCTCTCCAGATCCGAGATATGGGCCAGGAGCCATGTGGCCGACTCTCCTTCCTGAGAGAGCCAAAATCCAGTAAAGGCCTTCCACAGACTGCCGTATGCAATTTGAATATCACACTGCCAACCCACAAGAAGGTAGGATCACCACGTTTGAATAGCTCATCGGTTTTAGGCCATATCATGTCATCCACATTCAAATTAAATTGAAGTCCAGAGGGTGATGTTGTTGTCGTGATATCAGGAGCCATTGAAGTTCATTTGGTCCAGAAATGACTGCTTGCTGCTTGTGTCTTTTATTAGTGTCAAAGCCTGTGCCAGTCATAAGACCCCACAACGTACACATGCAGACACACACATGCACATCGTGCTTTGTTCGTGTGCCTGGCTCACTGTGGGTACATAAGGATTACGCAAAAGACGACTCTTCTCATTTGTTTGTTGTGGTATTGATTGATCACAAGAAACTGAAATTATTTCGCTTTTGCTTTTTGTTATTTTGCTGTTTATTTTTGTATTAATCCCATAGATTTTTTCTGATGCCTTTTGTTGTTTTTGCTGCTCCATTTTCATCCCCTGAATTTGATTTCCCACCTCCCCGCTCACTATAACGTCCCTGCTCTCCATTGTGTCATCTCTCTCCTCTCCTGCAATGCATCTTGGAATACCACAGGATATGGAGTCTGATCCTGATGATGAGGTAAAACAGATTCTTCATCATCACATGGAACTGCTTCTTCTTTGTCGTCCTTTCTGTTGGCTTTACTGCAGACGCTGTAGTAAATAATGCGTGTCGCAGATATTTCGTCTCTGTACAGTACCTGGGTGTGAGAGATGCTTCTGACTGCACGTTTTTCTTTTACACAGCTACGTCATTGCTGAAGTGACCCCATGTAGTGCATGAGTGGAAATGGCAGTTGTTTTAACCAGCAAGGATTGATTTATTTATTTAGTGTTGTCTTCATCCCAAAGTGCAGTGGAGCCAATTGCTGTGCCACACCTCAGCTTGTTTTTCATCTCTATCTTCCTTTCCATACATGTGCGACAGGAAATCACCATGTCTCCATCCTTACTATTAACTCAGAGGACATTTCACACAGGACAGTGGTATCTTTTGTCAGCTAAAGATGAAACCCTAACTCTTCTCATTTCTCTACTAAGTCATTGTTTTGTTGTATTTGGAGTTTCCCTTCTTCACCCTTGTCCTTAGATTGTGTGTGACGGAGAAAAGTAACACTGCATGCCAAAACATTTATAGGAAAGTTGAATCAGCAGGAGATAAGGCTGTTTTTATCTTTGAGTATTTACATTACATGTCGTGATAATCACGTGTGACATATTCCTCTAAATAATAATATTACACCAGTCAGTTGAATGTTAATATTGGACAATTCTGCGCTCAGATTATTAAATCCAGATTGCCAGTATGTTCAATATCATAAATGTTCAATGCCAACATTAAAAAAAAGTATTCCGACAATAACCACAAATTGCAACTTATGATTCAAGGCTGTAAAAGACTATAATAAATACATTCATATAACTGGATTGTAAAAGAAAACAGACACTCAATTCTGAATTTAATATATTGAATATTTTAAAAAAAGCTGCACTACCACACCTTTCTGCCTTCTGAGTTCTTGTGTGGAGCTGAACTGCTGGATGCACTGTATGACAGGAATCGCACAACAATTTCACTTTCTTGCTTAGCAAAGAATTTTAAGTAATGTGAATTTTACCAAACCTGTATAAAACATTTTTTTACGAATCATTGATTGGGTCTCACTATACTTCTTTAAATTAAGTTTTACAGTGTAAAAAATAATGTTATTTGTTTATTTGTAATGTGTAGTTATATAAACACTGTCATCTTGCATTAAGGATTGCAGATCGCAACACACTGAAACTTCTCCTATGTGCCAATCATGAACTCCTGGTCAGATTTCTTATTACTTATTGTTCAGGAGGTTAATCAGAATAATCCGCAGTGGTCTCTTCCTCTCAGACAAGGGGATTTAAAACCAGTAAAAACACTGATGAAGCAGTTTCACATTAAAAAACTGTGTTTTTTCAATGCTGCTCATCACAGAGGGGCTGCTAACTATGGTGGCCAACACGAAAAATGCAAATGGCCCTATCTGTTGTGTAGAAACATGCAATTGCTACATGGCATACCCTGTTGATTAGGATATTATTGGCTCTTTTTAAGGTAACAAAAGCACAACCATTCTTATTTTCAGGTGATTGTACACTAAAGAAAACATATTTTTTATATCATATTATATTTCTGCCAACTTATTCCCCTAAATCCTAAACACTGACCTTTAAAAGACACGTTTATGTTGAAATACAAATTCTATAAAAGTAGTTTTGTCTTATTGTACTGGCTTGCCCTTTAATGGACCTAGCACACAAAAAAATATTTGTATGGTTCAAATCTATGTGGAATTTTAGAAGGAGTAATTGATTCTCATTTTTGGCCCGTTTTGACAGCCTACATGCGATTAAAGTATGGTTATGGTTAAGCACCTTCTTTAAGGTTTGTAGTCATAGCTTAAAAAACCAACATTGATAGTCTGAAAGTGGAACAAACTCCAAACCCCGCATGAAAGATAGATATACTAGACCCACATTCATCACACCAACCTCCACACTTTACTTTTCACCTTGTTACATAAAGGCTACACTATTAACTGCATTGGCATTGAATGATGCTGTAAATCATGTCATGCAGAATTGTCCAATATGAACATGATTCGTGGAGACTAATTATGTACCACTGTCCTTTGAAATTGACACTGTTAATACAATTTTAATGAGGTGTACAATGTCACCACAATTGGTGATCTGAGGAAAGCATCATCATAATAAGAGGACATTTGTTTAATACAAAGTCCTTAACTGGAAGTTGGATTTTGCCCACGCTCCCCATTTACTTGAGTAGGCCATAGAGGTAAAACACATATTGTCTGTATTTATGATATTGGAAAATGCAGTGAGTGAAGAGATGCAGGGTCCAACAACAGTCCATTACACCTGCAGTGCCTCCTTGTGCCAGTACTAACAGCATGTGCTGATTCACTAAAATCAGGCAATATCTGTGCACTGCTGCATCAAAGTTAACAAATTAACATTATTATTTAGACCTAATTCTGATAGATCAGAATCACATTTCACCATATTTTTTTATGTTAAAGCATCTTTTGTTCTTTTTTGTTTGTTTCAGACTGAAAAGCCAGAACGACGTCATACCTTTGCCTCCTTAGCTTTGCGTAAGCGCTACAGCTATTTGACCGACCCAGCAGCGAGTGAGTTTCCCATTTTTACTTACATGAAATTTTTAATTGATTTCAGATATTAATGTGATATAATTAGTTTAAGTCTCTAAAGGTCCCTTTAAACAGTGTATTGTCTTTCATATAGCTGTAGTTTAGAAACAGATTTACCTGACAAAACTTGTTCACCTGTCATTTCTATTCACCTTACACATTCTCTTTGATCATCTGTCATTCATCAAACATTTGCATGGTTTACTGTGTGTTACGCTTTGCTTACCCACCCCATGTTGACAAAAAAGTCTCCCTGTTTCAACTGTTATGTTACTTCACATTTGTGGAAACACTGGGAATCAATGTCTGTCTGTTCATTTATCATTTGAACAAAAAATGTTTTGATTCATGTTGAATAAAAATATTCTTTTGAATTGTTCTCATTCTTTTAAGTGGCCATTTCACTCTTATTGGCTTTATGATTGTGTGCGGCTGTGTATATTAATGTGATACAGGTTGCACTTTACATGAACTTCATTTCTTTGAGAATGTTCGAGTAAGCAGTTTTCATAACGCACTTTGTGTATCTTAAGGACAAAAAAGTTTTTTACAGATTCAAAAGTATTGTCTGTGTTGTTTTTTTATTTTTCTAGCCTTGTCATCTGAGTTTGATTTAATAAGATTTAAACTATATACTATGGTATGACTTGAGAAATATTGATACTGGACAGACATGAATGGCTGACTTACTGTAACTTTTTTGTAAAGTGCAACCTCCTATTTTATTTTAAGTCATGACCTAACAAGTAAAGTGACATTTTTTATTAATGGTTTACACTTGTGGGGTCATCTCTGGCATTGAAAATGCATCAAATGAAAGGATAAGCACATGTCAATCAAACATGTACAGTAAAAGGCACTGTTGCAAGGAGGCAAATAGATTAAGCACATCAAAAGTCAATGGAATTGTATTTTTTTGGTTATCGTGTCTTTTTTTTTTGTCAAGTCTACCATATGTCAAACATTTTGTACCTATACATGCTCTGTTCTTTATCGGGTGTTTTTTTGTCATGAGTCACCGATTTTTAGATCATCATTTGTCATATCATCCTGGGTTTTTGAATAGGGGCCTTTCTTGTATTTTATGTATACAATTTTGTCTTGCTGCTGTGGATAACGCTGTTTCTGACTGACTCAAATTTCTCTTTCTGGTTTTTATGATTTATTTCTTATTATTTTCTGTTACAATTTATGTTTACTTCCTTATTACTTTTTATTTAAATTATTGTTGAAGAAACTACTGATCGAGGCTCGCCGAGAACACAGCCTTCTAGCTACCCTCACAAACCTGTCTTTTCAACGAGATCTTATCAGGCGTGGTCGCCTGTTCCTGTCGCCGTCCCTGGCCAAGCCAAGTCTGGGTTTGGCTCCCTCTCCAGTTCGTCATCCAACACGCCCTCTGCCTCTCCATTAAAGTCTGTCTGGTCCATCAACTCTGCCTCCCCCATCAAGACCAACATTCCTGGATCACCTGCCTCTTCTGTAAAGTCAGTTAGTGACATGGCCTCTCCCATTCGATCTTACAGAACCATCTCCTCTCCTATAAAAACTGTAGTCCAGCAAGCCCAGTACCCAGTCCAGGTCAGCCCCAGTCCCCTGGCTTCACCAGGTAAAAGCGCCCCAGATTCTATATCTATGAAAGGACTGGCAGCATTGTCTTCTAGGACCTCCCCTATAACTGTCTCTGGAGGAGGAAGCCCTCTTCTTGAGAGAACATCGATAGGCATGACCCCTCCAACCTCTCCCAAATCTTCTCTGAATATGTTCAGTTCACCCCTGCCATACAAGACCGTTATCGGGGGCTCTAGTGGCACAGCATCTTCCTCCTCACCAATAAAAACGGTCCCCGGTCTCTCCTCCGTGCGTTCCTTTGCCGCAGACATCACTGGCCCTGCAAGAAACCTGTTCTCCTCTCTTTCATCCCCACTTAAATCCAACAACCCTCCAAGTGCTGCAGCTCTGATTAATGGAACTGTGTCGCCAACACAGTACCGCTCTTCGTCCCCAACATCTCTTCTCACAAGCAGTCTTCAAGAGAGGATACAAGCAACCACCAATGCTGCAACCACAAGTGTCAATGCAGCCTTTGATGAGGTGGAAAAAACATTCAATTCTTGTTCTGCAGGCTATGGCACCTTGAAGTCCATGTCCTCTTCAGCATCCTCCTCATATCAGTCCATTAGATCGTCTGCTTCAAATTCTCTTTATGCCTCTCTAAGATCCCCACCAAACACCACTACTGCTGTAACATCCAGTACAATGACTGTTCCAGTGTACTCTGTTATTAATGTGCTGCCAGAGCCTCAGTTTAAAAAGTTACCTGAGGTGTCCAAGTCAGCTGCTGCCCTCCTCTCCCCCCAAAAGAGAGTACCCGTTGAGGTGAATGCTCAGATGCAGTCTTCCTTTGCCAGAACTCTTTCCCCCATCAAAGCCCCTCTTTTTAACACAGGCCTGAAGTCAAACACTGCATCACCACTGTCATCCAGCCAAGAGATTCTGAAGGATGTGGCTGAAATGAAAGAGGACTTAATACGAATGTCAGCCATATTGCAGACAGACCCAAATTCCACAGCCAATAAAGGATTTCAGTCCGATTCTTCCAAAGAGGCTAAGATAGAGGACGAGGAACCATATAGGATTGTGGAGAAAGTAAAGCAAGATTTGGTAAAAGTGAGCGAAATCCTTACTAAAGATACTGTAAAGGATGGTAGGGTTTCCCTTGCAAGGGGTTCTTTGGATGACATACACTTCTCAAAGGTACAAGTCGAACAACCACCAAGCAACTGGAGCTATCCACCAAGATATGAGACAGTCGTTCCTCAAGCTAAGTCAAAAACAATACCGGATAGAGATTTCAATCTCTCCAAAGTGGTTGACTACCTGGCCAATGATGTTGGTAACAGCTCTTTCTCCAAAATTCATGAGACAAAGCATAAAACAGATGAGGGCAAGAGGGAAGGAGAGGGCAAGGAGAAGCAGAAACGTGTCCTAAAACCGACCATAGCAGTTCAGGAACATAAGCTCAAAATGCCTCCAACAAACATGCGCTCTTCAGCTTCAGACAAAGAGATCAGTAAAGTAGCAGATGCGCTTTTTGGAGCAGACACTGTGCTAGACTCCCCTGATGATATCTCACATGAACAGGATAAAAGCCCCCTCTCAGACAGTGGCTTTGAGACCAGGAGTGAAAGGACACCTTCTGCTCCTCAGAGTGCAGAAGGTATGGGCCCCAAGGCCCTTTTTCAGGATATCCCAGTTCCCCCAGTGATCACAGAGACTAGGACCGAGGTTGTTCATGTCATCAGGAGCTATGAGTCCCCAGAGGATAACAAACAACCTACAATGGAGGATGCACATCCGGTCAGATATATTGATTCAGATTCTAAAGGGCATCAACCTACATCAAGTCCGGACCACAATAAATCCTATACGATAAAAGTCAGTCCTGATGAGGATCCAATGGGAAAAGGGATGAGGGTAAAGGAAGAGACTCACATCACTACCACCACCAGGATGGTGTACCACAAACCACCTGGCAAAGAAGCAGCATCAGAGAGGTGTGAGGAAACTATGTCTGTGCATGACATAATGAAGGCCTTTCAGTCGGGAAAGGACCCCTCTAGAGAGCTGGCTGGACTGTTTGAACACAAGTCTGGCAACGAGGAAACATCACAAAGAGTCCTTGAGGACATAAACTCCAAACCTAAGGTTGAAAGAATAATTGAGGTTCACATAGAAAAAGGCAATAAAACAGAACCAACAGAAGTCATCATCAGGGAGACAAAAAACCATGCAGAGAATGAAATGTATTACTACCCAGGGTTTAGACAGGAAGACGAGGAGCCTGAGGAATCACTTCCTGTATACCTTGACTCCCCCAGAGTAAACACGCCCATGTCACAAGAG
This sequence comes from Plectropomus leopardus, assembly GCF_008729295.1. NCBI lineage: Eukaryota > Metazoa > Chordata > Actinopteri > Perciformes > Serranidae > Plectropomus > Plectropomus leopardus. The sequence goes on along the minus strand of NC_056477.1, from coordinate 10,334,098 downwards.
GAAGACAGTCGCCCTAGTTCAGCCCAGCTCATGGCAGATGACTCTTACAAAACACTAAAGCTACTCAGCCAGCAATCTGTAGAGTACAATGAGGATGAATCATCAGAACTTAGGGGAGAATCTTATAATTTTGCAGAGAAAATGCTACTCTCTGAGAAATTTGACCAGTCTCATTCTGACACCGAGGAATATCTGAGAGATAGGTCTCGCTTCCACTCACCAGACAGAAGCAGTCACAGTGAGGGTAGATCAGGGGGGCCAAGGACAGAGTATGTCTTTAGGTCGTCAAGAAATGTGTTTGACAAATCTGGGAGAATGGCCAATGTTGATGATAGCTTTGACAAACTGACACTTTTGCAGTATTCATCTGAACCCGGTAGCCCAAAGCAATCAGTTTGGATGCGGGTGTCAGATGACACACAGAGTAAGGACAGAGGACAGCTTATGTATGAGGACCGAGTGGACAGGACTGTAAAGGAGGCAGAAGAAAAACTTAGTGAGGTATCTCAGTTCTTTCGTGATAAAACAGAACAGCTCAACGATGAGCTCTCATCTCCAGAGAAGAAGTCTCGGAGACCAGACTTCAGAGAATCACGATCAGGGCCCAGTTCTACGCACAGTAGTCCAGAGAGGTCAGCGTATAGGAATGGGGGCAGTGGAGAAGAGTGGAGCAGGGAAAGGCTTCGAGACAGGTTCGGCTCCAGTGACAGGAAATGTGCCAGCTTACCCAGCAGTCCAGAGAGAAGAGTATTGTTGCAGTACAGTGATTCAGACCCAAGAAAGCAAGGAGATGGTAAATCACAGGGAAGCACAAGTGAAAGCTCCAAACCTTTTCAAATGTCTTCCTCCAAGGTGAGTGCAGTGAGGTTAAAGTTTGAGCAAGAGGCTCAAAAACAAGATAGGAGTCCTCAGGGTGGCCAAAGTCCAAATCCCCCAATCAGGAAACTCCAGGAGAGTAAGCTACCTGTGTATCAGGTGTTCGCAGGGCCAAACATTCCAAAAACACCAGACAGTCCGGGAAACCAGCGAAGATCTCTAGATAGTGAATCGAATAAGTTCTCACCCAAGCACGAGACCAGTCGAAAAGATCAGGAAGAGAAAAAGTTATTCAAAACATGGGAGACCCAAGAATACGGGAACTATAAACCCCAATCTCCCAAACTATCTCAGGCTTTAATCCATGATTCTCTGAAAGATAATAGTGATTCCCAAAGACAAGAAACAACCAAGAAAATAATCTACACAGAATTCGTTGTCCGAGAAAGTCCAAATAGCAATGATAGTCTAAAAAAAAACTCGGAATCGCAAATTCCTGTAAGAAAGCCATCTAGTTTTCCTGAAAATCACAAAGCCACCACTTTAAAATTAGATGCCTCCGTTGAACCACAGGCAGGGTCTCATATACCTACTTTAGCTAGAAATCGGTTGCACAGTAGCTCTGAATCCAATAAGTCTACACGTGGATCATCACTAGGAAAATCCACAGACTCATCAGATGGTAGTCTTTCAAATGTAGTGTGTAACGGTGTTGATAGCGACCAAGCAGAGTATTTGGATGAACTAACTCCTGTAGTTGTCACAGAGGGTTTCAAAGATATTAAACCCTTACCTGTGTATGTTAGCATACAAGTAGGAAAACAGTATGAGAAAGAAACAGCTTCAGGGCAGCTGGGAACATACAAAAAAATAGTAAGCCATGAGAGTAGGACAGTTCATGAGACAAGGGGTGCATTTTACACTGTCAAGCAAAAGCAGTCTCCATCTCCTCAAGGAAGTCCAGAAGATGACACTCTAGAACAAGTGACGTTTATGGACAGCTCTGGGAAAAGTCCTGTTACTCCTGAGACCCCCAGCTCAGAGGAGCTGAGTCTGGCCTCAAGAACACCAGACTCTGTGATAGGCTTCATGCCTGGCATGCCAAGCCCGATCCCAGAGGAGTCTGAGGAGGAAGAAGGCAAGACCTTCATCTACAAGGAGCCCTCGAAGGAAAAATCTAAGCCAGCCTCCTCTGAGAGTCACAATAGAAAGCAGGATGCAGAGAGACAGAAGTCAAAGGAGAAAAGAGTGGCTTATATAGAGTTTCCACCTCCTCCTCCTTTAGAGGCAGAGCAGTCCGACCCTGAGAAAAGGGGGTCTTGTGCTTCTTCTGAGGCAGAGACAGAGATGATGGAGGTGAACCTCCAAGAGGAGCATGATAGGCACCTCTTAGCCGAGCCAATCATCAGGGTCCAGCCTCCATCCCCTATTCCCCCTGGTGCTGATAACAGCGACTCCAGTGATGATGAGTCTGTCTTCCATCCCATCCCTATTAAAAAGTACACCTTCAAAATGAAAGAGGAGGGAGAGAAAAAAACAAAGAACAAAAAATCTGAGAAGAATGGAAATAAGGAGTCTGGGCTCAATGGTGTCGTAAAGGGGGAGGATGCTGACTTTGATCAAAATGGCAATGACCAGTCAATCACTGACTGCTCCATAGCAACCACTGCTGAGTTCTCCCATGACACAGATGCTACTGAAATAGACTCTTTAGATGGGTATGACCTTCAGGATGAGGACGACGGACTGAGCGAGGACCCTAAAACATCTAGTCTGTCCAATGATGGAAAAACAACCGACCGCTCATTTAGCCAGTCCAAGCTTGAAGTGATAGAGGAAGAGAAATGTGAGGAAGGGGGGGATAATGGAAAGAGTAAAGCCAAAGCCTCTGTAGCCAGTGGTGATGAAAAAGATTATACTCTTGAAGGAAGACATCCAGATAGGCAGAGTTGCCAGAGTTTTGCAGAAAACTACTTTGGCTACCAACTTGAAGAAGAGCTGAATTCAACCTTTAAAACTGTTGCCACCAAAGGCCTGGACTTTGACCCTTGGTCCACCAAAGGGGCTGACAATGATGGAGTGTTTGAGTCCAAAGCAAAAGATGAGGACCCAAAGCCCTTTGGCTTATCGGTGGAGGACAAATCACAGGCTACAACACCTGACACAACCCCCGCTCGAACACCGACTGATGAGAGCACACCGACTAGTGAGCCTAATCCCTTCCCGTTCCACGAAGGGAAGATGTTTGAGATGACCCGCAGTGGTGCTATTGACATGAGCAAGCGGGACTTTGTTGAAGAGAGGCTTCAGTTTTTCCAGATTGGTGAGCATTCCTCTGACCCTAAAACAGGGGAAAAGGGGAGAGGGGGCAAGATCCTGGGGGTAATTACCTCTCAGTCAGGGGATGGGAAGGTGAAAGTTATAGATACTACCACAGACAGCAGCACAACACCAACAACACCAGCAGCAGCAACAGCAAAATGCAGCACTGCACAACCTGGCAGTGACGCTGGCTATACCGGTACTGATGCCCCCACCTGTGAAGCCATAGCTGAGACCGCCTCCTCATGCACAATCACAGCCTCTAAGGTTGATCCCAAATTACGCACTCCTATTAAAATGGGCATAGCTGCCTCTATAACTGTGAAAAAAGACTCAGGGGATCTCACCGATTGTAAAGCTGAGATGTCTGAGATGTCAGAGGGTCAGATGGTGCCAGAATACATCAGTATAGAGGGTCAGTGTACAGAGAGCCAGTCTAGCAGACGCACTGAGCCCAAGGTAGAGAGAAGAGATTACCCTTCTGAAAACTGCAACAACAACAATAACCTTGAGTCCTCCAGTGTTCAGGCCAACTACATCCAGTGCGGTAGTGTGGTGTTTAATTTGCAGTCCTCCTCTGAGCCCACTCTTCAGAAAGCCAGCAGGATAGAAACACTGTGCTGTAGGGATTTAGAAGAGAGAGTGGAAGTACATCACAGCAGTCAAGTGCAGGAGCAGAAAAGTGAAACCAATAAAGAAAGTGAAGTGAAGCAGCCCAAGTCCAGGCTTCCAGTCAAAGCATCAGGGTGGTCATTTCACACACAGGGAACAGCCATAGGAAAACAGAAGCCCAAACAAGCAGTGAAGGTTGAGGTCAGGAAAAGAGGAGAGCCAGCCGTAGCCAAAGTAGAACCCAGGTCCAGAATACCAATAAAAGAAGTTAAGAAGAACAGTCCTCCTGCTGCCACAACTAGCTCACTAGTTTCTGTTCGAGTTACCTCACAGCCAACGAGGGCATTGGACACAGAGAGAGCAGCCATACAGTTGCCCTCAAGGCTACCACTGAAGGACAGGCATCAGGTCAGCAATGTCACAGTTGAGGGAGCACATAGACAGGACAGACAGGAGAACCCTAGTGAAGTTTGTAAGCGCACCATCGAATACTTTAAAGGCATTAGCGGGGAGACGCTAAAGTTGGTGGACCGCCTGTCAGACGAGGAGAAAAAGACGCAGACAGAGCAGTCGGAGGAAGACAGCACCTCCCGGAGCACCTCTCTGTCGGACGCCTCCCAGCCTTCCCAGCCCTCCCAGCCCTCCCAGCCCTCCCGCTCATCCAGGTCTGGTAGAGGTTCGAGGGCTGAGGCCGGGGCCGCGTCCGTAAGGGCAAAGGTGGCGACGACGGACAGGGCCTCCGGCAGTGAGAGGAGCAGGAGGAGTAGGCGGACTGGTGGGAAGGAGGGCAGTCAGGGACTCACAGGGTCTCGAACGCCTCCCATCGCGGAGATCAAGCCTAGTTTGTAAAACTTTCACACTATGTTTAAAATACATCTATATATTTATATATATCACTTTTAGTTGCATGACATTGTTGTGATCGTTTAATGGATTGACTGGAATGCCTGTGGCGTGTTTACATATTCTCTTCAGAACAGTAGCTGTCATTTAAATTTATTTTTTTGTCATTGATGTACTGTGTACTGTATTGTCCTTGTTCTTTTCTCTGTTCCCCTCTTTTAACCCTTTTAAACCTCTGTATAGTAGATTGAGCATGCCAGTAGTAGTGACTGGTCCACTGGCACAACCAGTCCCTTTTTTGACAACTCCCTGGTCCGTCTGTGTGTCTGTCTGTCTGTGCGGGGTGGCTACCAAGTTATTGTAGTAGTTTGTTCTTAGAGATTTTTTTCATGCTATAAATTGTCATTTAAACTAACTAGTGTTGGAAAAGAACACACAAAAGCGTTTCGCATGTTGACATTTTAGATTCTAACATAGACCTTTCCAGCCTAGATTTGTAGAACAATTAGTCTGTTGTTGAGAGTCATGTTATGCTTTGTTTTGTGTGGTTCTCATGACAGTTACTGCCTGCCTAGAGGATACATACCACAAACAGTCACAGAGCACCACTTACTCTATGAACATATTTTAGTTGCCCATAATGTCTCTAATGTGAAATATCCTTTTCTTGCCATCCTGGGAAAATATTTGAACCTTTTTTACTGCTATAATACACCAATACACCAACCATTATTATAAATATTTAAAACACAACCTCAATTAATGTTGTTAATTCTGATGAATAAGTGGCCAGAAAAGGAAAATTATGTACGTACATATTTTTCTCTTACATTAGTATATAGGGGGAGAGAAATGTCAATGGTATTGATGAGTCGTTGTCCTCTATCTGCCCAGGTCCCCAAAGTCCTTGTGAGAGAACAGACTTGCGCATGGCTATCGTTGCAGATCACCTGGGACTCAGTTGGACAGGTAAACAATCTGCATTGCATCTTTTTCTTCTTGTGCCTCTACTCCTTTCTTGAGTCCTACCAGTCTCAAAATGTAATATTTACTGCCACCTTCAGGCTAACAGAGTAACTTACAAATAGTAAGTCTATGCTGTTTTTTAAAATCATTTAAAATATAACAAATGCATGTTTTGTATATTACCCTCTACAGTCTGTGTTTGTACTATGAATAAAATGGCTGTACAATGAAATTTGAAAATTTATCAGTTGCTGTCTGATACGCATTACAGAGTTGGCTCGGGAGATGAACTTCACAGTGGATGAGATCAACCACATCAGACTAGAGAACCCTAACTCTCTGACAGCACAGAGCTTCATGCTACTTAAGAAATGGGTCGCTCGGGAAGGAAAAAATGCCACAAGTAAGACTATTTTTATATCTGACAATCTTTTCTGTCTCCATTTCTCCTGTCTTTGTATCTTGTACTCTCTCTATTCCGTCGCTCTGCTCTTGATTTATGGCTAAAAAGTTCATCACTTTGAGAAGACAGACTTCTAAGTTCACTAAAAAGATGGGGCTTTTTTAACAAATGTCTGCGTAGTCCATCTTAGAGTACCATCTGTCTGCCTTACTGTTTGTCCTCACTTCTTTCCCATCTGTATTTTAATCTCTCTAACAAATACTTACATTTTTTGGAACAGGCTTATTGTGTTTCTTGCCCCCAGTACAAATAACTACTTTTGTTCAATTGTACAAACTTTGTCCCATCATTTTTCAGGTGACTCAATTTTTTTTGTCTTCTTTTCCCCACAGCGGATGCCTTAACTCAAGTGCTGACCAAAGTCAATCGGATGGATATTGTGACTTTACTGGAGGGCCCAATATTTGACTATGGTAACATTTCAGGCACGAGATGTTTTGCCGATGATAACGCTGTTTTCCGGGATCAGGCTGATGGTAAAGTTTAGCTCTGTTTAGCTGACCTCTTACCTCTCCCTGCTACCTTTTTTTTCTGTTGTGCCAGTGCATGGATCACATATGTAAAGTCCTGGTCAAACCTCTAGAGAAGTTTATGTATGTTCAGATTTGGATTTTGTTTGGACAACTGGTTCCTCATGTTCCTCAAATGCATTCCTGATTTCCATGCTTGAGTGTTAACTTGCCATAGCAATTATTATGCTATCGTAGTTTAAACTCCAATCCTTCTTGCTGTTCAATTAATAACAGTTATTATATTCTAGCAATGCTTTTAAAAGCAATTTAACACTTACGCTAATTTGAATTGGCTTCTGTTGAATTAACTACCATTTTTATTTAAATCGGGTCTTGCCTAGGGTGAATACTCACCTAAAAATCACATTAGTGTATCCAGTTGTCAAAATGAGCAATTTCCACCATTAGAATCCCATTCTAAGTGCATGCTACATACTACATACTGCTTTAAATGTTTGTTTGTTTTTTTTCAATAATGTCTGACTTGAGTAGAAATAATATAACCCTATAGAGTCTGCTTTTCTCAGTTGGTTTAGCTTAGTTCTCCTAGTGCTCCTCCAGTTCCTCTGAGCCTTCCTTGGATAGATGAGAGAATCTCTTCCTCTGTGAAACCAGGCTGCCTCCTCCTCCTCCTCCTCTCCCTCCTGCCTCCCATCATCTCCCCACAGCAGAATCTACTGCTGATAACAGCACATAACAGCTCTTAACAAATTAAGAGTCATGTGTTGCCCTCTCCTAATCCATCCCTCACACACCTCCTCCTCCACACATCCTTGAGTCATGTTGTTCATTCATTGTCTTCTTGTGCAAGCATGTTTCACATTTAATATCTTTTATGTTTCCTCTTTTTTTCATCTTGTCTGCATACATCTGGCCATATTCCTTGCCCATAGTTTGCGTGATTATCCCCTTGACTCCCGGAAGCACTCAGGCTGCCTTCATCGTGCAGACACCCATCCCCTTCTTTCCATCAATGACCCCAACACCCCCACCAACTCCCCTTACGCCCACTGCAACACTTCGCTGCCGCCCCCCTTCCCCTCGCCGCTCTCCAAGTTACGAGTCCTCCATTTCGCTCAAAGACTTGGCACCTCCAGCACTATTTAAACCACCAAAATTCAACTTCCTATCCCCTCCTCCCCCATGCCTCATCACTCAGTGCCCCCCCACTGACCCTCGTCAATCCCCAGGCTACCCTTTCTCACCCCACCCAACTTCCCCGATCCCCCTCATCACCTCACCTTTACCCCTCTCACCTCCTGCTAATTCTCTGTCACCCATTCCTATCTCAGCTTCTCCTACCTCTGTCCCGACCTCGCCCAGACGCACAAAGCCGACCCCAAACCCTTCACAAGCTGAACCAAACACCTCCAGATCTACCTCTGATCTGTCCTCGCATACTACTGCCCCCTCTGAAACTACAACCACACCCGCCAACCTCATACCAGTACCTATTTCTAATACCCATAACCCATCTGAACCCATCACCAGGCCTGTTTCTCCCATCCCCTCCTCACCCGCAGGCAGGGCCTCACCTTCTGGCACTGCATCCCCAAGCAAAGAGTCTCTAGCGACCCAGCTGGGCCTCCCCTCTCGCCCTGTTTCCCCTCTTTCCTTGTCCTCTCTCCCTCCTGCCTCCCCCTCTGGGTCCCGTTGTCCTAGCCCCAGCCCCTTGTCTCCTCCTCTCCGCTCCCTGTCTCCGTGTCCTGCTTGCCAGCGTACTTGTCCACCCTCCACCGCCCCAACTCCAACTCGAACCCCAAATGACCCATCCACAATTGAAGTATTTATTTAGCACGCTCAATCCTTTATCTTATCTTCTCACATCTCTCATCTGTCAGCTGTCTCATGTGAGCATGTAACAGAACACCCTGGCAAGTATTAATATCTCACAGTCATCACATCCCCAGCTACATGATTAATATGGCCTTAAATCACTAATGTGTCCCACTTTCAATGTCTTACCTCCATTGAAAATCAAACAATTGATTAACATGACATTGCTTTTATGAAAATATCTATTTGAATATATTTCTTGATATTTTTTAATATGTTATTATTTTTGTTTGTGTTGAACATGGCATTTTCAGACATATACATTAAAATTTAATAGAGATGCACAATATTGGATTTTATGTCAATAATTTACAACTCTTTTGATGCAGATATTGATATATCTGCTTTTTCCCCCACCTAATAGAAGTGATCAAGTCTCCTCTGTAGTGGAATTAACATCATATTATGCATACTCTTATTATGATGGCCCACCAGCAGATGGAGACATGAAATAGTACAATGCTTTTTAGTGTGTGTAATGTTCATTTGTTGTGCAAAATAAGAAAAACGTTGGCCGATTCCGACATTTCATTTTAAAGCCAGTATCAGTCAATATATTATCGTGCATCCCTAAAATATATGTATTTATTAAATTTTATTGCATATGTTTGAAATTGGTACATCATACTGCCATAGCTTCTGACATATCACTATCTCAGCTAGTGGTGTCTGGATACATGCTTCACACTCTGTGCCATCTTCCATGTCATACAGTGTTTGTGTTAGGGTGTGTGTGTGGGTGTGTGTGTGTGTGTATGTGTGTGTGTTTTTCAGTGTGTTATATTCCTTTGCGGCATGCTTTGGCGTGTCTCTACATTTGTCATCCTGTCACCTACAGATTATCAGAGCATTCTAGCGGAGCTGCAGTCCCCAGCCGCACTGCACTCCAACCCCCACTTCCTGGAGCCTGAACTCCCCGTCACCCCCAACCCCTCCCTTGCCCACCACCAGCACCACCATTACCCAGAACCCGACACCCCTTTGCTGGCTGCCTCCCAGCCTCAGCCCCTGCCCTGGAGCCCAGAGATAGAGCCAGGTAGCGGAGAGCCAGACAGCCCCCCTAGGAGCCCCCCGAGACCCTGTGAGCTCGCCCTGTCCGTCCCGGTCTTTGTACTCCCCGATCCTCCAAGGGTCACAAAGCCCCACATCGCTCTGAACGACCAGCTGCTTTTGAGCGAGGAGGAGGACAGGTCGTGTCGAGAAATGGAGCTGAGTCACAAGCCTAAATCGCACTCCATCCCCGCGATGTGTGAGTTAGACGTTGACATGGCTTACTCCACGTCTTCCCCTTCACTCTCATCAGTGTCGTCGATAACCCCTTCATCGCCCGACAGAGCGCAAATGGGAAACGGAGGAGTGCCGATAAGTTCTCCCAGTTGGGCACAAGAGGATGTCAGTTTGAAAGGAGGTGAAAAGGAAGTGACAGAAGAAATAGAGAAGGTTGTTGAGATGGTTACAGCAGAAGGGAATGGATTAGTGGAGAAGTGGGTAGAGCAGGATTTGATTAAAAATGTGGAAAGGAAATGTGATATAATAACGAAAGATAGGACTACGCTGGCAGAGGAAAACAACACAATAGGGGAACAGAACGAGAGGTCTGCAGAGGAGGACAAAGATGTGATGAATGATGGGAATAAGGGGGCAGCCTGTGAGGTGGAGGTGACAGATGTGCAGAATCTGATAGAAATTAGGCACCAAGCGGAAAAAGGTACCGCTATAGAGGAAGAGGCTGTCCCAGAGGGTATTAATGAATCAACTGAGGTTCAGAAAGTTGATGAGGGCAGTGAGAAAAGGGTCTGCCAGGATGACAGAGTGGGTGACACAGATGGACAGCTGCAGTTTAAAGATGAAGAAGAGTTGTGTGGCAGTGAAAAAGATAATTGTGGGACATCAGAAGGAGACCAGGCAGCAGAGGACCAGGCCATTATTCGCCTCTCCCCTCAGGCCTGGGTGGAGGCCCTTGGGGAACGTCAGCCCCATGAGTCTGAGGAAGAGGAGGAAGGAGACAAGGAAATCACAGAAGAGGCATTAGGATCTCTGATCGAGGAGGTGGAGAAGGAAGAAGGCTCAGAGGAGAAGGAGGAGGACGGAGAGATGACCCAGGCCAGTGTTCAGGAGGTTCTTGATCAGGTTGAACTGGCAGAAAAAGAAGTGTGTTCGCTTTCAGGTTGGCACAGTGATTCATCCAGCGTCAATGTGGAACCGCCAACGCCAGGCCGCAGTGTCAGCTCCGACCTGCTCGACAGGCGGGAAAGGTAAAAGTATTCTACAGCTGTAAGCTTCAAACAGAATCCCTCCCAGAATTACAACAATTTTTGCCTACTTGATTTTTAATCTAATACTTACCAATTGACTCTTTTTCAGAAATCTTCTCAAGTGATCTGTTTTTCAAGTATGTTATCCCACTAAAATCCTAATTCTGTTATTCTTACTCAACAGCCAAGAGAACTCTAGTGACTCCATCACTTCCTCATCGAGGGGCGAATCAGGGAGGTCCCGACAGAACGGCAGCAACTCAAAGCACTCACCTCAGGACCGCTCATCGGAATCATCAAACGGGAGGAAGGAAGAGGGAGCACTGGTGTCGGAGAAGAAAGTCCAGGTAATGTTACAAACAGCCATCATATCAGCATAGAATACCATCCTCTTTATTTTGTGTAGCTGCTAAGAGACTATATTTTAGTGTGATTTTGTTATTGCAGGAGACACGCCTAATGCCTTGTTTCCACATAGCTATCTGTACATATTTGAGTGAAACGGAAATCCATTAATTCCTGAGAACCTCCATTATCTCCAATGTATTTGTGAAACTCCTCCATTCAATTTTTTCAATCTGGAATTTGCCTCGAGCACAAAAAAATCTTCTTACATAATATTTCACAAAATTCACCACAATGCATTATTGGTCCTATTTTTGCCTCTGCAAAGCTCCATGCACATATTCCATAAGATTAGATGCCAAGAAAAACAAATACACTTCCCTGCATTTTCTGTGGTGGCGTTTCTATCTAATCGTAGATTTACTTGTGTTGATCACTAGGGGGTGTACTCCATTTACCAGCGTTTCCTGCACACTCACTTATTTGTGGCAGCCAGCCATGATTAAACATCTGCCACCTGGTATTGATTTGATATTATTGGAGTTGGACCGTTCATTAGGAGCGCAAATGAAATTTATATACCTTTTGGTTTTTCAATGTACCGAGAGCACAGAGCGTACTCTGTGCACAGACAGAGCAGCAGAATGTCCGGCACAGTGAAAGTGAATCTTTACTATTAATTGCTCTGGGTCTAAAAGTTTGCTTTCACTCACCTCTGCAGTGGCTGCTCCTCTCATCAATCAATCTGATCCGATCAGCTCTGACCGGATCAACAGATCAGTTATATACCCAACAACTTGATCTGCTACTGAGGAAAAAAAGAAGTCAGGACAAGTATGGCCTGTGCTGCCTTTACAGACCCACAAAAATATCCAAATTTAGGGGACAGAGAATGATTTAAAAAAGGACACATACAGAGATTTAAAAAAAAAAAAAAAAAAGGAGAGTTTGCTGCCATTTTTGAGTTGGTAATTTGATCCATTGAACACTAGAGGTCATACTCCACATATTGTGAGGAAATACAGGCCCAAAACATAACTCTGTGGAAACAAAGTGCAAAACTATGGTGTGAGTTGTGCTAAAGACACGTAAACTTCAATGTTTATTACAGGTTTCTCTTCTTCAGTACAGCCAACCATGGAGTTGACGTACATCAACAAAATGTCTCAACCAACTAATACTCGTGCCTATTTATGTGCTTCTTCCTCGTCCTGGCTCCCTCCGTGTGTGTAATGACCTTATAATACCTTCCTTGACAGCGGGTTAGTGTAGATTCCGGTTCAGAGGAGGAACAGACTGTAACCACCAGAATCTTCAGACGCCGTCTCATTTTAAAGGTACCCCGAAAGCCTGGTGCCGGTGCTGGGCTGAGCTTTGGTTTGGTTTGGTTTAGACGGGTCAGTCTGGTGTGCATTGTAGTGATATTGCTTGGTGTACTGATAGTTGTCTGTGTGTTCATAGATGTTGTGATAGTCATGTTTGTGTACATGACTATTGAATCTGTTACAGTTGGTGCTGTTTACATTAGCTGGTTGATGACTAACGTAGTGCTCAGCCTCTTTCTGACATGGAGGTTCTCTCTTGAGGTGTCTTTTCGGTTTGGTGGTGGTAGAGGATTGTCTCATCAGCCATTGTTGAGCCTTCATTCATGTGCTAACCACAAACACTTACAGGGAGAAGAAGCGAAGAATATCCCAGGCGAGTCTGTGACAGAGGAACACTATATGGACCATGATGGTAACCTCGTCAGTAGAAAAGTAACGTATACCTCCACTACTATTTCCCATTCAGCTGTTAAGTAAAACCACAGGATGAGTTTGTTTTTTTAAAAGCAAACATCATCAGATCTTTTCTTCCTTTTTCAACGTCCCTCCGCCTGGTGCAGGTGATCAGGAAGGTTATTCGGCGAGTGTCTACTCCCACACCAGAGAGTGACAGTTGGCACAGAGACCTTCACAGTCCCACTCTGCAGGAGGACGGGTCAGAGGTTGGCACGAAGATACATTTTAACTGTGTTCCTGGGGTCAAAGTCTAATCTAGATTAGTAGTTAGGAACACGTAATTGGTGAAAGGGTAACAGTTTATGCAGGAATTTGGCTTAAAACTGCACTTCGCTAAAAATACACCAGGTAGAGTGTGCACCCCATATGCCTGAGTCTTTTGTAGCAGCCCGGGTTCGAGTCCGGCCTGCGGCCCTTTGTTGCATGTTGTAATATTACAGATACAGAATAAATATATCATTAGACATTGCCATGCATGTGAACAAAATTATTTTACTAACTTGAAAGATTATTAAGGAGAAATACTAAGAGGGAAATTATTTATTTGTCAAAAAACCAACAATTGCAAGAGTGTTTATTGCCACTGAAAAACTTGGTTCTTACATTCCTCTAACATTGCAATTTAAATACATTTAATAATAATAATAATACATTCACACAAGTAACAACAAAAAAGAATCTAGATATAATGATAAGTAGTGCAAGTTAAGATAAAGGGTAAAATATAACTAATAAAATATGAAGTAAGGGACATAATTCAGAAGTTCCATTAGATTCGTTTAGTGTAGATTAAATAAATTATGTAATTTTCCTTTCTTTTTTTTGAAGCAAAAATGCCTTTCAAACCTGACGGCCCGTTTGGGGGTTTAGAGGGTATTAAACATAAATACAAAATACAACAGTTCCAAGTTGTATTTCAAGTTGCATTTCAAATCCCTTAAGCGACAATGAAAAACACAAGTTCCTCCACAGTGCTTAAAAAAAATATTTGATGTATTTCCTTTTTTGCAACACCCTTTCCCTCTCATAAATAATAAACAGTCCCTAAGAGAGCACATTTTATTGATACCACATGTGGTTTTGAGGCACTGAAGACCTCAGTTTCCTATGTCACTGCTGTGTGAGTGCAGCTTTAAGTCAAAGAAAGGAGTGGTAAGATTTTATCATGTTTTCCTCCAGTGGTTCAGGTGAATTTCTGATTAACACTGGTTTAACTGGTTTGGGAAAACTGTCCTCATTATATGTCCTCTGGGCAAAAATACAGAAAAACAATATAAATGCAGCCATTTGAAGTGCATTATTGCATGTTGGGTTCTGACACTGTGGTGTCTATTGTGTTTGCATAACAAAGGGGATGCTGACTGTGCTCCTGACTGTGTGGTTTTAAAGCGTTTAACCGATTAGTCAACAATATGACTAATGAGTGCTGTGACTCTGCTGTGAAAATACAATCTTCCTCTTTTGTTTTTAACTCTTTCCATAATAATACAGCCTCTCTTCTTCCAGGTGTCTTGTTGCTGTGTTGTTTGGGTTCTTATAATATTCCCTAACAATTAAGCTTCTACTAAAAGCTTCACATTGCTGTCCCTACAGTGTGTGGAAATTTGCTTCCTCCTTTTCTTCATTTTCTGTTTCAGGTTTGTGTCGGATTGTTTTCGTCTTGAAGGTAAAAGATACAAAGTCTCATCTGTATATCTGTATGTGTTTGTGTTTTCTAGCAAGGAGACGGGTCAAGGAATAGCAGGAGAAAGGAAGACAGAAGATCAGGGGATAAAAAGCTCCATTCATAGGGACAGTTGTGCTCTAACAGGTAGAGTATAGTCTGTTACTGTAGCACAATTAGCATAGTATGTGTGTTGTATCTTTGCATTATTGTCCTCTTCATCGCTTTATCTTGCATTCTTTCCCATAAGATTGCATTCATACTCCACTGCTCCAATTTCGGACAATTTCCAGATTTCATATTCTCTTCTTTAATAGATTCATGTCTATTATACTCAGGGTCTGGCTCTATTTAGTTGTACTCTATTCAAACTCTACTTACTGCACTGTCGTGCTCTTACTCGCTCTCCTTAAAATGAATGATTCACCATTTTGGCAAATATGCTCATTGGCCCTCTTTTACTTAAATATCTCCAAAGTTCAAAAGTCTGCCTGCCAGCACGGCTAATTAACAAGCTGTTTTTTGTACACAAACAGTAATGTAAAAACAACATTTCATGGTTTTAGGGGGAGTTAACATGCAGTAACAGCTTCTTGATGAACAACAGACGTGTGCAGTCACTTCCCGGAGACTGTTAGGCAACCACTGGGATATGCTACTAGACAGAAGTGCTGGGCAACTTGGCAAACTGTTTGCCAGGAAATTGTTACAGTGATAGCTTAAAAAGGATCCCCTACCTATACAGAGTGGATCACATTTCTAAGTTGTATTTATACAATGAAAAAATTACATATATGCTGAGATCGCAGAAGGATTTTTTATTCAGTATTGGACACCATTGATGTTGATAACAGGGTAAGAACTGGACTGCTGGTGATGCCCTGATATAGTCTAATGTGTCTTCTTTTAAATGAGACAAGATTACTGTTACTGTTTATATTGGACTTAATATGTATGTCTGTATAGGGTGGACTCCTATGTTACTCATTTTATTGTTATTTTACTTGTGTTATTTACATTATTGATTTATTTATTTTTTAACTCATTTTCATACATTTTCATATTTAATTGTTCACATCTATAAGACATTTTAACCCCTTGTAAAAGAAACTGTCAACCTAGGTTGTAGTTTTTTTTGTAAAAGGCAATGTTAGAAGTGACCAAAAAAGAGTGCCACAGGGATGACTTTTTTTTTTTTTTTTTTTGAAGGCCAACGCAGAAGTTAGCATCGCCCTGGTTCCTTCATCAAAAAGTTTATGATATTTACACATTTTGTTCAGCAAGATAATCTTGAGAAAAGAACACCACTTGTATGGTTTCTGTAGTCTAAATGCAGTCTGCAGAATAAAAAAACTTAATGTTAGGCTATAAATGAACTACTCTACAGTCACACTTTACACTGCCACCAAGCTGTATTTGGTGTGATGACATTCTGTTGTCTTATTTAGCCAATTTATAGGAAGACACAACAAATCTTTTAAGTTCAGCAGTGAAGTTTTTAGTGATATATTTTTTGACGTAGAACAAATCATCAAAGTCTGTGTTAACCACAGACCTTACTTCAGGTATCCAATCAAAAAAACCTGCAAAAATCCCATTTCCTTTGAGACAAGGAAACTGGGAGTGCTGAAATGCGAACTCATTTCTAGGTTTTAGGACTCATTCCTTCACCACGCTATGAAAAAAGTTTAGGAAAAAAAAATGTTACAGCCTAAGACTACACCTTAAATTGTGAAAAGTAATTTGAGTTTGTGACTCTATTAAAACAATCACAATATGTGTTACCCAGTGCACATACATGAGAGTAGTATTGATCTTCTCATCTAACTCTTGGCAAAAAAATAAAATAAAATAAAAAACAAACAAATAATATTGTTTTCGATTAACTACTCCTGTAATGTACCCCTCCCCAGATAGTTGCTCTGTCTCACTTGTCTCACAGACTCAGTGCAAAAGGCTGACTTGTGTCTGAGCGCGGTTATCCCCTGGCAACATTTCTGCCCTCCCTGCTCACAGAGTGTGTTTGCGAATAGAGAACAGGGCTGATGGGCGACACACCTCAGCATTATATTGCCTCACTGATACCCTCCATGCCTGTTTTTGTCCACTAAATCCCAGCTCACAACAGCATTGTAGCATCCAAAAAGAATTTGTTATCCCTCTGGCCAGACTGTTAATCCCTACTGCTGCTCACCCTTGTGTTGTGTTTGCAGTGAATCACTCCATCTGTACAAAACTGACTTAGAAATAATATGGCACTACTGCGGAGCCTGAAAAAGAGTTTCTATGGCAACAAAGGTCACCATAACAACCCACGGACCATCATGTCTTGTTAACACATTGTCATTTTGTGATACAAAGGATTGGAAGATCGTGACAGTTTTTTTTAACCTCTAAAAAGTGTTTTCACACATAAAACAATGATGGTTACACCCTCTGAATTGAAGTGAATTAATATAGATTTCCCTCAAGAATAATATATCTCTGCAGATATTAGCAAATGCATGGCATCCAGCAATATTCTTGTCAAGACAAATCCTGTAATCAAAAAACTTAAAGGGAGAATCAACCCAAAATCAAAAATATATGTTTGTCCTCTTACCTGTAGCGCTGTTTATTAATCTGAACTTTGTTGATGGGAGTTGCCGGGTGAATGGGTGTAGAGATGTCTGGCTTCTCTCCAGCATAATGGAAGTAGATGGCACTTTGCTTTAGTTGCTCAAAGCGCCTAAAAAGTACATTTAAAAAACTCAACAACTTTGTGGGTGTATCTGCATCGTTGGGCCCATGGAACAAGCGCACTCCAGACTTTTCAAGCCGAGCAGCTAACTTCCAGTTTAGCTCAACTTGGTTATGGATGGAAGTGATTTAATAGTGCAGCTCCTCTAGACATTCGAAATGTTATCGGACTAAATGAATCAAATCCCAGTATTGGAGCAGGTCATTCCACAAGGGTTGTGACGCTCCAAAAAATTAATCCACTGATTTACCAGCGACTCTTTCACAATGTTAGTCAATGGGGAAAAAAGTCTTTTTGGGTCACATGGCATCACATGATGGAAGTTGTAATTCACAGAGTTTTCATGGTCATGCAATACCTGGAAAAAGTCATGGAATTTTGTTCTGTGAAATGATGTAAGTGTTACAGTAAACATCCGTGGATAACCTTCCACATAATGTCACATAAGGGCAAATTTATTTTCTGCTGTTGACATAACATCTTTCTAACGTGTAAATGTGAAGTTACCTCTATATTCTCTCTGCCAGCTAGCTGAAATTATATTTCAGAAGAGTTTGAGTCTAAAATGTTTGGAAAATGCCCCAAAAATATTACTATAGGTCCTTGAAAAGTCATGAAAAAGTGTTTAAGTTTTGTCTCTGACAATGTGCGGGAACCCAGAACCCAGAATTGTAGTGTTTTGTTGCCGCAAAAATTAGCTTCAAAGCCTGATGGTGCTAAGTGAGTTAGCAATAGAGACACGCTTCCTTCTGCGCAGTGATTCAGTTGTCTGGTGTAGTTCGGTAGAGAGAAAATAGTTCCTGTTGTTGAGTTTTTCAAATATATTTTTCTAGACTTTGACCACCACAAGCAGAGTGCCATCTAGTTCCATTATTATTTTGTAGAGAAGGCAGACAACTCTATGCCCAAACACTCGGCAACTCACACTAAAACAAACTAGATTGATGAATAGCACTACAGGTAAGCGGAAAAATATGTATTTTTTAATTATGGGGGAACTGTTACTTTAATCTTAGATGTTCTTCAATGTGATGCACTGTTCATGTCTTACAGATGTGCAGGAACCAAGTGAGAGGATTCCTGGGAAGAAGTGTTCAGAGGGCTAGAGAGCTCCAGTGTGAGGACTTCAGGGTCCAGTCTGCAACTATCTGCTTCAAACAAACGGTTTTCACGGGAGAGGAATCGACCCTTCTGACTTAACGCATGAGCATGAAAAACTCACTTCCTGTCAAAGAAAGGACCGGGAGGTTCTCACTTTCTGACTGTGGTGGACCATGGTGGACAATGAATTCTGCTTCCTGTTTTGTGTGAAACAATACGTGCCATCGGTCCACTGGTGTTGTGAGAGCTTTTTTTTTCTTTTTTTTGAGGAGCGTCGTTTGTTGTGAAAACGATAAAAAAGACTCCGTCACTGACAAAACCACACAGGTGCAACTGTGACCAAAGATGGCACAAGAGCTCAATCCACATGATGGGTGGAAAGAATGAAGTAGACACAATAACACAAAACAAATCTAATGGAACACTTCTGATCCAACTTCAACACTCGCCTTATAGTTTTTTCTTGAACCCATTGTCGTCAGGATGTAAATTGTTTGGGGATTTTTTTTCTTCCTTTTTAAAACTTAAACTAACACAAAAGCTTTTTTTCTGTATATAAATTTACAATGTGTAAAATTCTTAAAAAAGGGTAAGCTACTGGTCGAGAGCGCACTGAGGAGAGTAACCTTTTCAAGTGCTTTCAAACTTTATTGAAACGGTTCCACTTTTAAAGATTTGAGTGTAACTTCACAGGTTCTTGTATAATTAATTATTAGAGCAGGTATAATGTTTGTACATGAAAAACAAAAAAAAACACTGGTTTGATTTTAACAGAGGAATTTCCAGAAAATCAAATTTCAGTAATTCCCAAAGTGGGAATGGATCTAATCCTACAAAAAGCAGCCTTTCAGAGTACTCATATTTTCATGCATGCTGTTCACATTATTTTAAGTACAATTTTTACAAGTTTGCAAACAGTGTATTCAAATGACAAATAAAACCCTTTATCTGTGTACACATATATCCCTAACATTTGTCACCAATTTTATATTTTAAATCGACAAAGGATACCATTAAATCATTTATCATGTCGGGGTGAGGATGAAAAAATATAGCTTCTTGAGGGTGTGATGTCTTGTCTGTCTATGTAAAACCGGAGGGCAGCTTCTGCTATGAGAACGAAATAATCTGAATGTAAATGCTAGTAGGCTGGCTCGCTGTAAAATTATAACTGTATTGTGCGTATTGGCTATAAGGTGTAGGAGTCTCTGTACACTGTTAGACTGTTTGTAATCATTTTAGCAGTGTGTCAATTTGGTTTTCTAACGGCTGCTGTGGTATTAAGGAAAACTGGGGCATTTCATTTTGGATTTTTTGGTGAAGTATTTCCTTAATTTAAAATCCTACTCACATTAAGGACACATAAAGACATTATTTGATTGTAGCTCTAAATAGCATATTGTATGACAAAAACACTGGATGGTCAAAAACGATTATTTAAGCATTAAATAAATTGTGTTTAACTCTGAAACTGTGTGATCTTTTTAGGCTTGAGAGTCTGTATATGCAGTGTCAAATAGAATTGTTTTCACTAGCTCATTGGCAAAAAAATTTACTTTACATTACATTAGGAATTATCTTTGTATTGGTTTTCATTAGATGCCCATGTAGTTCAAGTGTGGTGTTCTACTGGTGCGATGGCTCAGTATGCTGATGTCTATGCTGTGGACATGAGAACTATGTAACTTTTTTTTGGGTGGGGAGGGGTTAAAGGAAGTCAGGTAGGGTGCTGTACCACATCCCCTTATACTACTGTGTCAATCAGGGGGTAGAGGATCCTTTGATATGGTTGAACTATCAATTTTGTCAATTTTGTTTGATATGTGTTTTCACCTGAGCAGATTTTTTGATGTACAATTCTTACTAACAGAGTGAAGCCATTGAAATGTAACTATTCTAGCACTTTGGTTATTCAAGGTCTTTTAGAGGCTATAGCAGCAATGATGCCACCACAAATGTTTCAGACGTCTTTAAAAAAAATCAACCTAAAAATAAAAAAAAAAATAAAAATGCATTGATTTCGCAATACGATTGTTTCTGTCCTTGTCTTTGTCTCCTTGAACATTTTTTGTTATGTAAGTAATGTGCTTCTTATCCAAAAAAGTGTCCTTGAGCAGAAATCTCTAGGGCTGCTTGTTTGTGTGCATGGACGGCCTTTGGGGGCCAGACAACAAGAGCTCCCTGTGAGGATATTGCTGATTTCTGTTGAATAAGTAATTAACTGCATTATAGCTCAAGGACACTTTGATATGCGGACAGGAGGAGTTGGGGATTAAACCACCTACTCTGATTAATGGACAACCCGCTCTACCTCCTGAGCCACAGCCGCCCTCATATGCAGGATTTGTTAACATTTTATAGCCCACTTTAAATTGATATTTTATGCAGATTATAATAAGACAAATCTTTTGTTACTATGGTACTAGTTACTGAGAAAATATGAATAGTAGTGGTACTATATTGATCGTGGGTGTTTGTTCTTAGAGTTGGAACACAGAGAAAAGCGCTGCCACCTACTGATTATTTATTATATATAGCAAATCTTCCCACATCATCCTTATATGGCCATGGAGTCATATGCAAGTGTAAGCCAGGAATGAAAAATGTTGTTTTGTTTGCTTTTTTGGTGGTGGTGGTGGTGGTGGGGGGGTTAAGAAATCAGTGCCAAAACTAAATTAAAATTGTCTGAGTCAATTGGTTGAAAGACTGAACTTTGTCTAAAAAAAATAAAATAACGGAAGCTTTTAGGCCCCTCTCACCCCTAAAAGGCACAATTTCTTTTTTTTTTCTTTTCTTTTTTTTGTCCACTACTACACTAGGATTCATTTCTAAACGCAGCTAAAGCCAAGTGCACTGCAAAAATGGCTTGTCAAATTTAAGGCCAAACACCCTAGATTTAAGCATACTTGCACTTAAAAGAAGCAAATTTGGCTGCCAGTGCAGTAAGCAAATTTTGCTTGTTAAGATGTCTTAAAACCAGTAAAACTGCGTGACTCTCATTATAGCCCATAAAATCTTGAAATAAGATCAAAAGCACTAATTTCAAGCAATTTATTTAAGCCTAGTTGGACATACTAGTGCTTAAAATAAGGTTTCTATAGACCTGAAGTGGATGTTTCCAGACTTGTCTCCTGTATCTAGTTAAAAATAACTCAGAAAAAGACAAAGATGCTTAACAAGACCAGGCAAGTGATATTTACTTGAATTAAGTCAAATGATCTTTCCTAGTCAGCACTAGATAATCCATTTATACTTAAAACAAGACTAACTAGATTTTTTAATCTAAATATAAGATTATTACACTTGGTTAGATCGGCAGTTTTTGCAGTGTGAGTAGCTCTTTTTACAAAGAGATTGCACTATAGGGCCACTACAAAGTCCATTCTTTATGCCTCCTCCTCCTCCTGCATTTTTACACAGAATCAAACAATGGCAGCATGACTTAAGGTGTGTGCTGCTGCGTTCCAAAAGTTGAACTCTGTTCATCTCAGGGTGCGGCCGTTGCTCTTTGAAAAAAAAGGCGCATGGGAACCTATGAATGTTGCAACAGCAACATTGTGGCCAGTGAATGCGCCTGGGGTGCATCTTCATTGAATACAAAATAATGGAGTGTGCAAAAGATGCAGCATGTATACAGATCCTTGTGCTGCACCAGTGTAGACTACACTGTCATGTCTCTCACCAAAAAAAGGAAATTGGGGTTCCAAACAAAGAAAAAAAGCAATCTCACTTTGTAAAAAATAATAATAAAATAAAATAAATAAAACAAAAAGTAGGCCACAGGAGAAAGGCATTGATCAAGACAGGAGGGGCAGGGGGGCCATTGAGACTGCTTACACATGGGGCCCAGAATTTAGTGCAGCACCACTGGGAGCCTGTGCTTTGATTTAACACAAATGTATACTACTATTTAGGAGTATTCAGCATTTCATTTTTGACCTTCTCAAAGACAGCTGTACCAGACAGTCCATGATACAAACCATACTTACAAGACTATTACCATTCATTGCGGGTCAAAGTTGCCAGCTCTGCTCGGTTGATAAAGATGTGTCAAAGGTTCCAGTTTCATTTCTCAGGGTTGCATCGTGTGGTACTGGAGACATCCTGGTGGTGGCGCTACGTCGACACGCGTGAGCAAGGTCACACGGTGTACCATTATTCTGCTGTCTGCGCTCCTCAAACGCTGCAGCTGCCGTCCTCTTCCCTGCTCCACACTGTCGCACAGCCATGGCCGACAGCGCAAGCGAGAGCGACACTGACGGAGCTGGGAGCAGCTCGGCCACCCCGATGTCGTCCTCCGCTTCAAATTCGGGCAAACCGAGCATAGTCATTTCACAGTTTCGCTTGGAGGAGCTGACGAACCGCTTGGCCTCCTTACAACAAGAGAATAAAGTTCTTAAAATTGAGCTGGAGACGTTCAAACTCAAGTGCAAAGCCCTGCAGGAGGAGAATCGGGACCTCCGCAAAGCTAGCGTCACCATTGTGAGTAACGTTAGCTAGCTAACTAGCCACCTAGCTAGCTAGATGCTATCCTTATTATGTTGCGTTTGTCAGTAAGTTGGCTATCGCTGGTGTTGTTTGTTTACTGCTAAATAGTCGATGTGAAACATTTAATGTGTTACGCAGCAGTGTTAGATCTATTTGATCACAACAGTCTGGTATTTTGCTAGCTCTACTAACATTATCTAGTTGCTAACTTAGCCAGCAGGCTAACGTCTGATAGGCACAGCCAACGTTAGTTTGCTTTGTTTTGTTTTGCGTTGCTAATCTTGGCTAACGTTAGCCCAACGGGCACGTTAAAATGCGTTACAATTAATGTGGGCACCTCACGATGCAAGTTACGGGGTTTATGTACGGTGGCAACTCACTGCTAAACACTGTCACCACGTTATGCCCAACGAGGGTACGATAACTGGGTGGAAATAAATAGCCCAGCAGCAGCACTGGCATGGACCGATGCGTCATGGTTTCATGCTCGGTTAATCAGCCTCAGCTTCATAAAAATGTGTAACCGATCTGTTGGATAGACGGGAAGTATGTAGGCCAAACTTAGCGAGCTAGCTAAATGCCAGGCTCATATGTTGGCAAAGTCAGCCCCAGTGCAGCCTGTTCACCCTCTGTATGTGTGTGTGGGGCTTGACTAGTTGTTTTCTCTCTATTGTCCCCCTATTGTTCCCGAGCAACTGACAAAATCTACCAGCTTGCAAATAGAATTTAGCTTTGAGGACAGTGAAGAATTTGAGACTACAGTTAACAAGGACAGACGTATCACCACACTGTAATGCTAGCTGTTGTAGCTGTCCCAATACATTTCTTTAGTGCCTCCATGTTTCACTCTCCCCTTCACTGTCAGTCACCCATTACCGCAATACCTCTTGAGTCATTAGGGAAAATTCTGCTTCCTCTTTGGCTGGCAGGCATCCACTGCAGTATATTTTTTGTTGATTGGTGCGTATGTTTGCAGTATATGCATGATTGGATGTTGGTCAATTTAATCAGGATAAGATGTGGACATCCAACAATTTATGTGTGAGATTTACTTCACTTATGTTTGCCCCTGCCACTGTTTCTCATTTGTTTCTGTCCTGCAGCAAGCAAGAGCAGAGCAGGAGGAAGAATTTATCAGCAACACCTTGTTCAAGAAGATCCAGGCCCTCCAGAAGGAGAAGGAGACCTTGGCAGTCAACTATGAGAAAGAGGAGGAATTTCTCACCAATGAGCTGTCAAGGAAACTCATGCAAGTGAGTGAGAACTAAATATGAAAATAAACACTCTTAAAGCTTGGTATACACTGTGCGATAAATGAAAGATGACCAACCTGAACGAAACGTTGTAATATCTTTTGCTGTGGCTCTAAAACAGTGGTCCTATGTTGTACAGTAAGAGAGGTTCAAGAATAGCTGTTGTCACAGTGTTGCAAAAAAAGACAGCCGGGGATAAAATTCTGACAGTGTAAGAAATCTGGGATGACCGTCTCACTGTGTGACTGCTGTTACGACCTACGTCTACTAACCAACCGATAGAAATGCAGCATGAAATGACGCACTGCTAAGCATGACTCTGCTAAATGCAAACTTTAAACTCTCGTTGCAAAATTGTCATGCCGAGTTTTCTTTTCCCCAGCCACATTCTCCTCCTCCACCTCCTCCTCTTCTTCTGACTGTTTTCAACACACATAGATGCCACTATAGGAAGGGCTCACTTCATCTTTGTTTTCACTTTTCTCTTACCTCTACCGCGGCATAGATGGATGATGCACACTGAAAATGTTTTGTTCTTGCATATTGACGTCAGTTGACATACATCGTAGCTTGCAATTCAGTAGGCGTTGTCATCGTACAGTCTGCATACATCAAACTTTACATTGTATCCACTTTTCTTAGATCCTCATCGCACAGTGTAGCTTGCGTTAAACTTATAAGATTGCTAAAATCGCACAGTTTGTAGGAGGCTTAACACACTAGTTGGAGTTGTTTATAACATGAAGAATAACCTAAAATCAGTTTGAACTTTCACCCTCTCTTACTTTATGACTTATACAAATATGACTGTGGTACAGAGATATATTCTTAATCCTCAATTATGCAAAGCTTTGTCTGCACGATTGTCAAGTGTGTTCCGCTTGAGCTCGCTAGGTGGGTGTGTACACACACGATGTATGAGTGTGCAGCAGCTATTGCATTATCATCAACCGTATTGCTACTTGCCTGAAGCCTGGAAAGGCTCAAGATGACTTCACTGCGGCTGCTAGCTACTCTAAATGACTCTCAAATTACTCTTCTCTCGTCAGTCGGTTATTTGGTTCGGTCTGTTTTCCACATCTGATTTTCCCAACTGCAGAGCGCACAGCATGCACACACACACTCACGCTCTCACGCTTTCAATGGCTAGCTGTAGGCTGACTAATGGTTTGTTGATGTGTAAAGAAGTGGGAGTCTGGAAGGGACACATGCAAATGCCTGCACGGCCCCTGCTTAAGGTCATACAGATGGACTTGTTTGGGCTTTTGTTATCTTGCCTTCTCATTTAACATGAAACAGACCTGTGTTTCTCTGCCCCGTCACGTTGGTGCTGACAAATGGCTCGTAGTGGGTGTGTATATGTATATATACTGTACACATACTTGTGTTATAATCTTGGGATGAGAGGGGGAGAATTGAGCAAATGTGGTCATTTATTTTACCGAGTGACGTAAATGCTCCTGTGCAGAAGCACTTTTGTAAACAGTTTTGTCTGACCTGCGTTTTCCCCACCATTACTTTTGATGATGGACTTTTTATTTTCGTCTAAAGTTAAGTAGTCATATGAAGTAAGTGCCTCAGCAGGTATTTAAATCAATACCCCCCTTTCAACACATTTTATAACCTATACACTGTCAACTTGATGTACAATGCAATTTGCATCCCCCTTTCTGATATCTTCTAATGTGCCAGTATAGGCTTTTCTTTTTAGAGAGGAAGCTGATCAAATGTTTCAAAGTATTTTCCCCTAATGGATGCGACAATAAAGGGAAGACCTTCACACAATTACTGTAATGTACATTTTGTACACGCACGCACGCACGCACACACACACACACACACACTGCCCCTGTTCTAATATTGCTTACAAACAGCATCTGCATGAAGGACAGAAGAACCCAAGTGGGATGAAATATCTCTGCAAGGTGTCCGTAGCCTGAAAAAGAACAGATATATTTTCCCACAGATTTTGTTATAGTTGCTGCTCACGGCACAGTACATTGGGGTGGAGGCCTGTTATACTGTAGCTGGTAGTTGTTTTGGCTAAATGGAGGCACATTATGAAAACAATTCCAAAATTGTTGGTGAGTTAATTGGATGAAAAATGGCTGCACTGGGTGTGGCAAAACTTGCAGGCCTGATCTTTGAGCCAGGATACTACAGAGCGCTCTCTGTATGAATGCAGTCATTGTAAGTTAAAACAAACTGCCTTGTTTTGAGGTGTTCTAGTTGTTTCTGTTAGCAGCATAATGGAAATGGTTATTTTTCCATCTCCAGCATTTTCCAATGAATGAATTTACATCCCTTTCCCTGTAATGAGTAATCGCTTATATAATTCATCAAGCAGCCGTCCCATTTTGAATCAGTACTGAGCCGCACCCTTTGTATTGGTGAGCTGCCAAAGGTGGTTACTTTGGTTGCCAAATCATTATTTTACGCTGTTTATCCCTCCGGGAAGTTTAACCATGATTGGTAGAATTGTAACATAGGCTTCCTGTTTTGTTATGTGATGATCTGACACCCGTGTGTTTGGGCACTGTGGTCATCGAATACTTTTTGTGTGACTCATCGCAAGTCTTCTTGTGCTTTTTCCCCTCTCCCTTCTTTCTCATCTCTCTTGTTCCATCCACCTCCTCTTCTCTGTTGTGCACTGTCTTCCCCCTTTTCCATCCCAGCTCCAGCATGAGAAGGCCGAGTTGGAGCAGCACTTGGAGCAGGAGCAGGAGTTCCAGGTTAACAAGCTAATGAAAAAGATCAAAAAGATGGAGAATGAAACCATCTCAAAGCAGCTCACCCTGGAACAGGTATGCTTATTGTCGTAGAGAAGACTTTCAAAGCATGCAGTGTTGAACAACATGTCTGTAAACTTGTGCTGACGTAGTCTGAGATGCCCACATTTCACCATCCTTAATTCTTCCCACTGAATGTTTGCTGGAAAGAACATTTTGGTTTGTGGCTGAGTTAAACCTGTTTGTGCAGAAGCCATAATTTTTCCATACTTGGATGACAGGATTTTTTTGGAGATGTGCATGCATGCATTCATTGTTGTTGCTCACTCATGAATATCTCAGAGTGATGCTTGTGTAATTTTGCCCTCCGAGGTGTAATTAAATGAATGTCAACCAAAAAAGGACTTAATTTCACCACAAAAACACTAACAAGCAGCTTATTTTGCTTTAGAATAGCTGTATATCAGTTTGAATCTTTATTGACTGTTCTGCGTTGTCGTTTTGCCAACACTGTGGCTGTATCACATGCCCGTGCAGAGACTGTACCTCTGTAAAAGAGAAGCTTATCTGGACAGAGACCTTGGTTTTGCAGTACAGTATATTTGTGTGCAGTCCTGTGAATTCCTTTCAGCATCAAGGTTTTTCTGTCTCTAAACGTCACTCTCTGCTTTCTTTTTATTCTCCAGTTGAGGCGGGAGAAGATCGACCTTGAGAACACATTAGAGCAGGAACAAGAAGCCCTGGTCAACAGACTGTGGAAACGCATGGACAAACTGGAGGCTGAGAAAAGGTGGGGAACGATCATATTATGTGTTAACCGTTTGAGAATCTAGAAACGATGGACGTTTTAAAATCTGCCTGGAGTCAAAGCTTGTTTTCAGCAGCATCTCGTGTCTTTCATCTTTCAGTAGGGGATCATCTGTTGATAAACTGATCTATAAAATGGCTGATGTTTCAGCACTGGTTATAAATAAGAATTTTAACGTGACGAATATTGAAACTTCTTACATAACACGTACTTTCTTAATGTTTGTATTACTTATTTTGTGGGCTTTGATATAAAACGGAGCATAAAATGTAGCAAACGTTGATATTGCCCTTTTATTCACATTGTGAAACAATAGCTGCTTTTACAAACGTTGTGCTACAGGGCAGCGAGTCCCTTCTTTATACCCACCTTGCAATTTTACTCATAACCAAACAACGGCGGCATCATTCCACTCCAGTGTGTGATGATACACAGCATCCCGGCAATCAAAATAAGCATGACGAGCATGACTTGTAACACAACAGCATCGGGCTTTAGCTTGACATATAATATATGTGTTGGCAGAACTTTCTAAAAAACAACAAAGGTACAACTTGTCAATCACGATCATTTACCTTCACTGTAATATGGTGGCTGATCTCATCCTCTGCTCGGAGGATAAGGAGCTCCCACATCTCATTGTTTTCCAAATTTGTGGACATTTACGCCCACTGTTCTTGTTTGAATTAGTCGGTAATTACCAAAAGCTGCTTTATTTAATCTCCCGCGGTGTGGTTGCCAATATAATATGTAATCCAAACATCATACCCATGTTCACGTCATTCCGGCTTTATGGCTTACACAGACCTTGTTACAGCGTTGTTACTGCGTCCGTTACCAGTTCAGAGGCGAGACCACTCTGTCCTCCTTTCCGCCACTGGACGTTACATACAGAATGGCGAGGCGGCAATACAGCGTGATACACCCGCACATTTACAGGCACACAAAAAGTGCATGCCCTCCAACTATTAAACAAGTGACTCAGCTTCACTTATGATGCAGAGTAAAATCACTAATGACTGACTAACAGTAGCTTTTAGATTTTTTGATTACACATTTTCAGGGTAATGTTTTATAAAAGAGTACATTACAATAAGCTGAATAATTACCTCCTAACGGGTCTGATTATGTGATTTGTCATTTATTTCAAATCAGAGCCACTTTCAATCTCTTTGATGCATCAGATGTGGAAAGGTTGAAAAGATTTTTCATTTTTGAGAATTAAGTATTTTATATTATCCAATAGGCTTTTATCAAGTCTTACTAAGAAGCTAGAGGATCTTAAATTGATATTTATCTTGAAAAGCTTTTCTTCATGCCCATCATATCTGTTAATGAAGTGTAATTCGTGCTTTTTTTTTTGTTTTCTAAATTAGAATCCTTCAGGAGAAGTTGGACCAGCCTGTATCAGCTCCTCCATCCCCAAGAGATGTTTCCATGGAGATAGACTCACCAGAGAACATGATGCGGCATATCCGTTTCCTGAAGAATGAGGTGGAGAGGCTCAAGAAGAGCCTCCGCACCACCGAGCTGCAGCGTAAGTGGCCTCTCAACTTGTCACATGATCCAAGGGAGTGTTGGCTCTGAAGGGGCAGATGTCCTCGAGTGTTGATTCAGGATGTGATCGTTAAAACTGATCTTCTGATAAGCTGCAGCGGGGTCAGTTCACCCTACACCATGGCATGGGTTGGTTTCAATAGACCGAAAAGAACAGGATACGTTCTGGCCTTGTCTGACATAGTTTACGTCCTTATTCACTGGTCACATTACATTTGAAGACACTTCAGGGTATATGAGGAAGTGGAGCTGCACAGTGGTTAACAGCAAACTTTGAAGAAAGTCAGTGTTGGTCTTAAACTACCATTTCCCCCTTTTTTTCCTTTTAAAAGGGGTACCCAGTACACCAGAGCATCTCAGCCGAGGCCAAAGGGGTTTATTTATTTAGTTAAAAGTCCATCTATTGATTATGCAACATGAAGATAGACTGTTACTAACATAGCAAGCTAGACCCCCAGTCCATCTGCACAAAGTTGTGACCCAGAAACCAGAGACACAGATAATGTGCCTTACCAGCTCTTGTGTGCTCTATATATATTCCATACATTAATACTGCATGGAAATGCAAGCAGGTACCATTTTAAGAAGTGTCCTTGATGCAGTCAAGGACGCCTTTGAGGACTGGTGTGAAATGTTAGCTTGTTGGTGCATTCAAGAGCACTCCAACATCTGAGACTTTAATAAGAGCTGCCCTCTGAAATGCTAAAAGCTCCCATATTTAAATAAATAAAATACTTGGACCATTACGACCTCCAAATATTCTCTGTGATTTAATGGCCAGTCATAGAATTTTCAGGAAAAGTAGATTTTCATACTTTTTTAAAAATCAAAAGATTCTGCCAGAAAGTTCTGAAATTAATTTAGAAATAATTTGAATGTTTTTTTAGATGTCAGCCATGTTGTTCAGACAAGGGAATTACTGAATGGCAAGAAAATCGGTTCAGAAACACATCTGGTTTCTGGTGATGTTATAACTTGGTTTATGATTTTAGGGAGCATCAGTGAAATTTAATTGACCAGAAACAGGTCACAAAATTATCCAGCAATTAAAATAACAAGTGATCAGCATTGCTTTCTGATTTATTTTATTTTATTTTTTCGTGCTGATTGTGTTTTTTGTTGATCACGGCAGGCAGCTATGAACAGCCTTTACAAATGTGCAGCCTCCTTACCTCTTGGCAGTTATGTTTAATTTGGTCTCTGCAAGCTTGTAAACACAATGTACATAACCACATACACAATAACGGCAAACATCTCCTTCCAGTATCTGTCTTCGTGTCACTGACCTTCTTTAATAAACTCTCACCCTTACTGTAATGTAGTTACTGTAGAGTCACCGCATTATCAGCAGGGTTTGCACATTGAAATGTGTTCGACTGATGCACACAGGGCATGCTGGAAAAAACAGCTGAAGCATCTTGCAGAACAACTGGAAAATCAGCAAAAGTTAAGACGTTTCTGCTATAGTGTGTTGCTGTAGAGTGTTGATTCAGCTTGATTTATCTTAGAGAAATAAATTAGTGGAGATCAGTCTGGACACATCCCTGGGTGTGTCTCCCAGTATTATTTTGTCTTTGCAATCTTCTAGCCACTAGAGGGAGCTCTCACTCCAACCTTTAATACATGTTCTGAGAAGGTGAGTGAAGTATTCAGGCAGTATTGCCACTAAAAATTTTAGAACATCGCTGATAATATAATCCACTCTTTGTAGAGATCAACATTGACCCCCCCCCCACTGTCCTTTTTTGAACAGAATTTTGAAAGAAAATGGTCTTTGCATGGGATTACATTTTATAGGTACAGTTCTTTGATAAAGGCCTTATTATTTATTATAAATAAATTATTAATGCAGTTGTTGTTCATGTTGATATGCAGTGGCCAGGATGTGCTCTTGACAATACCTTAGCTGATGTAATCTGTTCTGTGCGTCCCCTCCCAGACACAGAGAAGCGTGCCCAGTACATCGAGGAGGAGCGACACATGAGGGAGGAGAACATCCGACTGCAGAGAAAGCTTCAGAGAGAAATGGAGCGCAGGGAGGCGCTGTGCAGACAACTGTCAGAGAGTGAATCCAGTCTGGAGATGGACGATGAGAGGTACAGGATGGGGCATATGATTGGACACACAGGGATGCAAAATCACATGTCAAATCAAGTAAATGACATGGGTTGTAAACTGGAGAGGCATTTTTCTCCACTTGTAACATGCTGCTGATTGGATGAAAAGTGCTTGAACTTGCAAGAAAAAAAGATAAAGCAACACTAGAGGAAAAGATGAAGGAGACAGCTTAGCACACAGCAAATGCTCCTCCAATTTTGATTCAGACCGTAGCTGCCAAGTTTGCTTCAGACACCAGTGCTGATACCGGCAGACATCAAAATAATTAGCAGTGGCCTCAGTTTCATTTTGCCAGATTTGTGTGACCATGATGTAACTGAAAAGACGCCAAACTATCAGGACCACTTAATCTAAAAGACTGCCTTCTTTCTATGAGCGAACATAGCTGGACCCCTATCTTTGATCCCTGTTTTCTACTGGCAGCGATTACCTTATCAGCTCAGGCACCCAAGTGGTACCCAGATGGTTCCCCAGTCCACTGTGAAGTAAAGGCAGGACTGTGAGTTTGTTATGATGGCTTTAAGGCTTAACAGACAATCACAAAACCACTCAAACACTGCTCCTTGTCCCTGAGTTTGAGATCATCTAACAGGGCTCAGTGTAGTAAACATCTCTTCGTTATCTTTTTATATTGGCTATTGCACTGACTTTATTGCTTTATTTTCCCAGTGTGCTTTTTATATCAGTCGATAAAGATTTTACATCATTTGCACCCTTGTTTTTTTAAGTGCCTTGTAATTTTGTAGCTTTTAAAAGGTGCCATACTATTTAATATAATACACAAAAGACATTCTGTCTTGCTTACTTGCCATAATTTAATTATTTAAAAAAAAATTATCATAAAGTATCAATAGAGGGGCGTTTGGCAGCTCAGTGGCTCGATCAGGCGCCCCGTATAAAGAGGTTGTGTCTTCGCTGCAACGGCCACAGGTTCAATTCCGGCCTCGACCTTTGCTGCAAGTCTTTCCTATACATTAAAGGCATAAAAGCCCCCAAAAATAATCTTGATAAAGCATCAATAGAATCATTTTAAAGAAATCATATTTGAGTATATTTACATTAACTTTCTAAAGGTGTGTTCTTTTTTTCCTCAAGACTTAAATCAGCTTGCAACTTTTTTGTGTTGTCACTTTCAGCAGTGGTATGAGTGTAAAACATAAATAATCACTTTGGCAGCTGGATAATGGCAATATTATAATACTGTAGTAATACTGCGCTATAGACAAGCCAACCACCACATCACTGTGTTCATGTTTTTTCTGTATTTCATGGGAGCACTGTGTATTTACACTATGCCACAAATGCCAAGAGTGCGAGGAAACACAGTGTCTATTCTGCTGCACACTTGCTGTTTTTCTGGTCATCAAAAGTTGAAAAATATTCACACTACAGCCGCTCGTCACTTTTTACCCAGCCATCAAATCACAGTGGAGGAGGAGCGGGATAAATACCACAAAGACCAACTGTCATAGCTGAACAACAGCAACAGTGGAAGAGAAATTAAAACTAAACCCACACAGACGTGGGCATGTCTGTCATCTCCCTCTGCATTCTTCAGCCTTCCCTTCATCCGGAGCATGTACTCTACCTTGTGCCGACAGTTTTGATTTTGTGCTGTTACTGTATCATAGCAACCAGATGCAACTGAAGCATTTCAACTGGAAAAATGCTGCTACCCTAATTGCATCTTGTTGCCCCTTTGTATTCTTAATCTGTTTTAAAACGGTGTCGTCGGTTTTTAAAATCCAACAATAATAGCCAACAATAAATCTTACTTACAATAAAATAAAATCAGGATAAATAAAGAAATGCGCAAAAATGAAACACTCATGTTTAAGAGAATAAATGAATTTATCTAAACTAAGGCTGTAAATCACAAGTTTCATTACGATACATTTATATAATGATTCTTTGGACACAATTCAATTTTTGATACCACACAGTCTGTAACGATATTTTGATTCAGTTCGGGGGCCTTTGATCAACATGAGACAATATCAGTAACTTGTTTGCTGGCCATTATCTGGCTGGTGCTGCACTGCTAGCACAGTTTAAATGTTTAGGAAGAAGGCAATAAATGGTCAGAAAAATGTGTCATGGATACTTAAAAAATAAAGCCACATCTTGACAATAGGCATCAGTTTTGTCACTTTGCATCAGTGATGTTGGGTTGTTAATTGCATCAATATATCGATCCACCCACCCCTAATGTTTTTTTTTACTAACTAACTCTGTGAAGTGTGAAAGTTGGTTGCTTTTTGCACTTAAAATCTGCAAAATATAAAATGTATATAAACACATAAAATGTCCATCTCATCCTCTCAGGTACTTCAACGAGATGTCTGCACAGGGCTTGCGAGCGAGGACTGTGTCCAGCCCCATCCCCTACACCCCCTCCCCCAGCTCCAGCCGACCCATATCTCCTGGTAGGTGCATCCAAGGTGGCCACTGTCCAGGAACTTAAGCAGTCAACAAGTTATATTGCATTAAAGAAAATGGCCAACATGACAATAAAAAACTCCTTTGATATGATTTATCTGCTTAACATTGAAATCTATCATATCTAGTAACAAATCTGGCACAAACATCCATTGACAAGTTAAAGTCTTCTAAAGGTCAGTGAAACCATAAATAAATCCCCATTGTAAATGGCAGTGATTTAAAAAATGTTTTCCCTCATTCTCCGCACAATCTAATCCAATACTTGCTTTCTTCCACGATATGCCTGAAAGCATCCGCAACCCTTGTTTTTTTTGGAAGTCAGAGAATCATAAAATCATGCTTGCACAACAAAGGCTTGCCTGCCAAATTCATTTTTCTGATTAAGATTCGTGAAAGAAAGCGATTGTGAATAACAATTCAGTATTGAACTGCTGAATTTTTTTAGCACAAAACCAAATAACAAAAAAGGCTTATCAGTTTGTTTTTGAGTCACTTGAAAAAAAAAAAGATTCAGAAGGAATAATATTACTGCTGGTGTTTATATTTCACTACAGTTAAAAATTAATTGTTTGAAGTTATTAGCAAAATGGTGCTAAAGTGGGTTAATATTAAGTCATTGTGTGAGAATAAGAATATATCAGGAAAGTAAAAACGTTTGGCATTTCTTGTAAACCAAAACTCAAATCTTTTCTGCTTTACTAGTATTAAAGTTGACATTCTACCCCAAAATCAAAAATACGAATTTTTCCTCTTACCTTTAGTGCTTTTTATCAGTCTTGATTGTTTAGGTGTGAGTTGGGGAGTACTGGAGATGTCGGCCACAGAGATGCTTTCTCTCGAATAAAATGGAGCTTGTGACACTAGGCTTGTGGTGCTCAAAGCACCAAAAAATACATTATAAATTGTCTCTTTCCAGAAATCATGACCCAGTAACTACAGACATTTAGGCTGTGATCTGATGTCACGCTGAACCACAACATGATCGAGCTGACCTGGAATGTCTTGTTTGTCCTCTGCATTAAGACTCTGATATTCAAGGAAATGGTGCACAAAACACCACAAACTACATTGCAAAAACTGAACAGCAATATTTTTTTCCAGAAATCATAAACTTTTTTCTCTCTACCTAAATATCCCGCCAACCGTATCACTGCGCAGAGTTAACTGTACATCAAATCATGCACAAGAGGCTCGTCCTTATGACAGATGTGAACATTAACCGTGTTCTCCACGACTGAGCTGCACGTGGAGACAAGGTGTCTGCTAAGAACATCTTGGAGTCGTGTGCTTTCAACATGAAGTCAACTGTGAAGGATGAAAAGATCAAAATCGGTGAGGACGACAAGCATGACTTGTTTGTTGTGTTCATCGTGATATTGGATCACAGCCTAAATGTTTGCAGTAACTCTGTCATGATTTCTGGAAAGAGACATTGCTGCTAAGTCTTTCAAATGTCTCTTTTTAATTAATTTATTTATTAGCATTTCGAGCTCCACAGGCCGAGTGCCATCAAGTTCTATTATATTTGAGCAAAGGCAGACATTTCTACTGCTGATATCTTCAGCACTCTGAAACCCACACCAAAATGATCTTGACTGATAAAAAGCAGTGCAATTAAGAAGAAAAATGTGTATTTTTGATTTTGGGGTGAGCTATCCTTTTAAGCTTAATCCTAGATGTCCATGAATACCAGAGTCTTAATGCAGAGGGCAAACGGGACATTCAAGGTTGGCTTTTTTATGTTTGGTGTGATTCAGTAGGATATCAGATCACAGTCTAAATGTTTGCACAGTGATAAGACAGCGCTCTGGCACGTGAGCGCTGTGGTTTTCCTGTTCTGTCAGCAAGGTGCAAATTGCATTCACTTGTCAGTACAGGTCTTGAGTAATCCTAGAACTGGTGTTAAGTTGTGAAACAGCAGCACTTCATCATCAACAACCAGAGCTGAATTTATCGTTTAATGTAATGGCGTGAAACAAAAGAATGTGCAGTTTTGCAACTTAATCTTTATGTTTGTCTTCCTGTCCCTGTCACAGGTCTCTCATATGGCAGCCACACAGTTGGCTTCACTCCTCCAGCTACACTGTCCAGAGCTGCCATCTCCCACTACAACACCCCCGCCCTGCACGTCCACGGAAGCTCCTCTCACGCAGTAGCGGTAAGTAACATCCACACACACATCCGAAAGCAGACGTCTGGAAAATCGTGAGTGCTGAAAGGATCTCAGGGGGGTTCGCTTTAAAGTTTTACTCAGATTTGTTGTAGTTGTCTGGAGTTTGCAACCCAGGGACTCAACCATTTAGTTCAGTGAGTTTGGAAATCCAATTAAGTTTCTAATTGCTTCATTAAGTAATCAGTATGAATCATTTTTACATTAAAAAAATATGCATATTGCAGAATAGCTCCCGTTTTACTAGGAATGTAAAGCAAAAAGCTTACTAGAAATACATATAATGATAACAAGTTATATTTAATCACAAAGAAGGAAAGTTAAGCTCTTAGCCCGTGCCAATATTATCTTTGCACCACATTTACTGAGTGACTTGTTACTAGACTGGGCGGTATGACCTAAAATTTGTATCACAGTATTTTCAAAGATTCTGTTTTGTTAAAGATATATTACAGTGTTTTTCTCCCCTTTTATAAGGATTTATAGTGGCATATTCCACTGTCAGGAGTTCACACATTATTCCCTGAAACCATGATTCGATTCAACTTTTGATTTTAAGATCGCAACAGGATTTGATTTTTTGATTTAAACTTTTTTTTAATTAAAAACTGAATTGCCATTGTTGGGCTGTCAAGTGTTGAATTGTAAGGATCAACAGAACAGCGAGAGTTTTGAGTTATTAATTATGTTATAAAGTTAACCCTTAGCGAGAAGGGTTTAAAGTTGATAGGGGTCCCCTCTCAAGTCACTGTTCAGTTTGCCACCACCGTGGCTCTCTCTCAGTGGTCACTATCATACAGTGTGCTCTGTCTTGTAGCGTCGCAGCAAGTGTTCCAGCCACACGTCGGTCGGTATGACGGTATATGAAATATATCACACTGCTATACTGGATGAACCAGTACACTGCCCAGCATTTCATGTGACACCATTGGTTTATCTTATGTTCGTAAAATGAACTCAAACTTGGCACGCAGTGTTGATGATTTCAAAATAAACAAGTACATTCCAACAGAGCACATGCACTGCATTTTTTTATGTTTTTTTTCTGCACTTCAGCACTGTTGATTTGAAATAAAACTATGACTTTGAGGTTAAACGCTACCTTTAAGCTGTAACGTAAAGGTGTTTACATCCACATCAGATGGACTCTGTACATGTTACTGTCCTTTTTATGTATATCAATAAACAGTACAAAAGGGTTAGGAGTCCCATATCGTTCCCCCAGTATAGGTGTGAACATTCACAGATATTATACCTGCTAAAGGAAACTGGCTCAGACATCACACAGATGTTGTAACATCACACAATATAGTGCACACTTACGTAATTGCCATTGATACTCGCAGAACATACCATAGCTCCATAAATGTCTCAAAGTTCAATCGGCTGTGCATTTATCTTTTCAATAACATGCAATAACTAAATCACGCCTTATCTGTGTCACGTATATTTCTTTATTAGATGATCTTTTATACTTTTATTAAGATTTTACACCAGGCTTATCATCCCTTAAAGCCTGTTTTCTAGTCAATGAATGTGTTTTTCTGTTTCAGTTTCACTGACACCTACATCAACTGTGTCAAATAAGGTCGTCTGTGTGACCTGAATTATGTGTGTGTAGTTATTCCCGTTTTGTCTTCTCCTACTGATATTAATTGTCAACATATTGCTGTTAGTTTAGATGGTTTTAGGAAAAAATCTTATCAAGATTCGTTTGATTTCAAGACTTTCTAAACTTAGAAACCAGAAAGCTCTGACCATAGAAATAGAAGAGTAGAGCAGGCATTTAAGTGTTCACTGTACAAAAAAATTGTTGGTTGTTATAGTGACTACATTTATCAGTGGGGCCTTAAAGCGTGTCCCACTCACCAGTTTGAGAAATGGCCTACTATTACACCTGTTATCATAATGTAGCAGAAAAATACAACTGTACACCATCTCTATTTGACCAAATTGTGACTGATGTGAGCTTAATGCCTTGTTAACTCATCATAAAACACACTTCACTCAAGCTCAACAAAAACAAAACAAAAACTCACCAAAACTGCCAGTCTTGTTTGTCTTGTAGTTAGTTCACAGTTTCAGCAGTCACCAACTCTGGTTTGGTTGAAATAAACCAAACCAGAGTTAGATGTGAGGCAGACTGTCATCATGTTTCAATACAGAAGAAAATAAAGGCAACAAATGAAACAGGGAGATAACTGTTACTGTAATACTGCAAAAGTAACAGAGTGATTATTTGAAAACATAATTTTTCTACTCCACTGCTGCTTTGGCTGTTACTGCAAATACCTCACCTCAGTGAAGCCATGACCTGCTGTAAGCCAATAAAATTAATTAGTTCAGAAGTGCAAAGAAAGTGTCGATATGGGAGGAACTTTTACTTTGTACAACCTCATGAAGCTATTTTTATTTATTATTTTTTTAATTTAAATTTTCACCTTATAAAACTTTATAAAAAAAGTTGCTGGGATGTTGTTGTATTTGATATTGAATGTTTCAGTTTTGATTAAACATTTGCTAAAAGCATTTCTACAAAGTTTCAGGTTGGAGTTTGTTACAAATTCGGCTTCATATATTGGTTATCGGTCTCATTAACTATTAATAATCTGTATCGGTATCAGCCCTGAAAAACTAATATCGGTCGACGCCTAATTCAGACCATCCTGCTGCGTTAATTTGAATGGGAATGCCCATTCTACTTTCATTCTATTCCTGTGGTTCTGACTGAATTATTTAAGGCGAAATGCTGCTGAAGATGAGAGTGAATGTGTTACTGGGTTTGGTTTTGGATTAACATTTCTGGGTGCCCTCCTCTTAAAGTATATGCAACATGGTTACAGCATAATATAAAGCCATAATACATATCCAAAATTTAAGCCAATCAAATGTCCTCTGAAGACATAGTTACAACCTGTATTTCCAAGCGGTCATGATCATGCACTGTGGCAAAGAGGCTATCGGATGTAAGTTGTGGTCAGTTGCTCGCCAGATGATGATCAGAGCTTCTTCAAGGCAATTTTTGTTCTTAAACACAAGTCCTGCACTGATGAAATTCAGCCACCTTGTTTGCTCAGTAGTGACTCTCAGTAAACACAAAGGAGAGGATACTCAACTGTCACTGCAGTTCAGCTTGATGAGTGGATGAACCCAAACATTGTCTGCAGTGTACAGCTGATGTACCAGTTGTTTTGGATTATTTTGTTCTTGGTTCACATACCTGGTACTCTGTTTTGGAATAATAACACTTCTAGGAACTGGTGTTGTCAGAGGGGTTTCTGTTGGTTTTCAGCCAGTTTGAAGACGTGATTAAATATGAGTGTAGAAGACGTGTGCTCTTTGGCACAACTCTTCTGTACCTGCTGTGCCAGCGCTATCAGGTTATAAAATCGCTGAATCACTCATTCTGATAGAAACACAGACAGTCTGGTACTGTTAGATCACTGTGACCTGACTATTAACTGAAAGTGACTCCTCCGACTACTTCCTTGACCTAATGTAGTAGGACCTTTGGACTGTTTTAGCATAAATTACTTTCTTATATATTTTATTCATTCACATCTTATTAAAATGTTATCAATTTTAGGAAGATACTGATACCAATGTTTAAGATAGCAATGTGGCCAGTAGCAGATACGGATGTTTTGTAGTTTTTTTTTCTGTTCTTGTTGATAATTATTCCCATGTTTGTACTTGGGAAACAATAAATCTTTCAGCCCTTCAATACTTTATCTTTGAATATTCACTAAGTCAATCATACAAATGTATAAAA
Source organism: Plectropomus leopardus (assembly GCF_008729295.1). Lineage (NCBI taxonomy): Eukaryota > Metazoa > Chordata > Actinopteri > Perciformes > Serranidae > Plectropomus > Plectropomus leopardus. Next base: position 10,294,506 of record NC_056477.1, on the reverse strand, counting down.
CAACCTTTAATATATATTTCTTTCACATTAAAACATGTTTTGTTGTCTGTTTTTTAACTGCTTCAACAGTCTCTTTGCTATATGTGATATACCATAATTCTTCTCAATTTTTTATTGCTGCAAAACAACTATTTATTCAAAATTCCCATCATGGTAACTTTATAATTTACCTTTGCCTAATACTCAGTTTTACTAAATGGAGCTTTAAAGCATCCCAATGTTATTCAGTGCAACTTCCCTTATCAGTTCCAGCCACCAGCTGCTAACAGCAAACATTAACTAGCACTTTCCCTGCAGATTTCAACATGGTTTTGTTCCTCCTGTTGTATCATTATGGGTGAATAAATAGGGTGCGTCTCCTAACCGTCTGTAGTCTTTTTGTCCCAAAGGCACTACGAAGGATCTCTGTTCATCTCAGATAACTTTTTAATTCTGCCCAGGACAAGGGGACTCGTTGTTCTCGAGCCCTACTTTTTATCCCGTGCAAAACTAAGGTGACATAACAGAAAATAGATCGGCAACTGCAACAGGCGAATGTCATCTTATATGCCAATAAGTGGATGGCAGTAATCAAGGCGAATATACTGGACGATAAATTGGTGCGTCCCTAATGTTTGTTTTTTATTACATCAAGATATGTGACCTATTAGGAACTGGCTTGCTGTCATAATGTGGGCACATTTTGGAGATCAGGTTTGAGGCAAGACCAGATTGAGTTGACCACCTCACAACAAGTTTAAAACATGATGGTATATTAATCTTCAAACAGCTGAAGGAATGTATTTTCTGATTAAATAATTACGATTAATGCTTTAATCCAAGGGTGTCATACCCGTTTTAGTTTGGGGGCCACATACAGCCCAATTTGATGTTAAGTAAAACCATTAGATATTTTACGGTTTGACAGACTTACAGTGTGAGTGTAGTTTGAGTTGTCCTGAACTCAGATATTTTAGTCATTGTCAGGAATTGTGGAGGAGGGATTTAAAAAAAAATTTTTTTTATTATTTAGTCATTTCAAGATAAAAATGTGGGACTTTTACTTTTAAAAAGTAAAAGTCTTTTTAAAATCTGTCAGGCTCTAGTATTAATGACCTCTTTGAAATTTCACGCTTTGTAAAGCCACCCAGAGGGCTGGATTGGACCCTTCGGGCCGTATTTTTGACACCCCTGCTTTAATCCCTTTAAATGCCGCCTATTCATTCCATACTTAAAACTTTCTTCCCACTGATCTGTGCTGTTATATAGGCCTACCCACATCTCTTTTTTCCTCTCACTCTGGTATTTAACATCCACTCCTTTTCTCTTGATGCATGTGGATGGTACAGACCACATCTTACCCATCACCCCTCAGCCCACCCAGGAGAAAAACGAGGAAATAACTCCATCTGGGAGATCAGAAACTCAGACAGATTAATTTTTCTCTAAAACCCTTTTTTTCTTTTCTCTTTTCATTCCTCTTACTGGAATTACAGCTGTCAGGTCATGACCAATAACTCAGTGAGGGAACTATGACTAAGACAAGTACAGTAACCTCCCCACTCATCATCTTATTTTCCTTTATTGGTTTGTAACCCTGCAAACACTGAACAGAAATAACTGCTATAACCACCTCTGTTTTATACTCTATGACAAACTTAAAAAAACATCTCCTTTTATGCAGATACATCAAGAAGGTATGTTTGAATGACAAACTGCTTAAAAGTTGAACAAGATGAAACTTATTTATTCATTTATTTTCTCTCTCTCAAACAGAGGCCCTCACCAAGAAGAAGCGCCAGCCCCGACAAATTCAAACGTCCAACGCCCCCACCCTCCCCCAACACGCACTCAGGGGCCCAGCAGGCTCAGCCTCCGCTACCCCCACCAGCTCAGCCCATGGTCCAGTCCATGTCCTCCCCGGCAGCTATGTCGCAGCACGCAGCAGCAGCACAGCAGCCTCCCTCCCAGCCTTAACGCAACACACAGTCTCTGTCTTTGCGCCTGAGCGCGCCCACTGAATGCCACGACGCTACCGCAACAGCAGCTTCCATCATTACCAGCTCTGGAAGTTAAGTTTCGTACTCTTTACCAACTCCACAAAAGAAGCAGCTTCAAAAGTTTTAGAGGGGAAAGACGGCGGCTCACCCTCGGTGAAGCTAGCCGTTTGCCAAATCCACACGTGGCATTGCTTAACTACTCTTAAAAAGGAATGGATGGACTGAAAAATAATCGCTTCTGGGATTTGTAGGCCAATTATCTGTTCCACATTCTGTCTTGTACATGATGTTTTTTTTCTTTGCTTGGGACTTTAGCTGGTTGGAATTGATGTTGTGGCGCTTCTAAGATAGCACAAACAGCACATAAAGTATGTTTCTTGGTGGTGTTTTCAAATAGGTTGGATGTTTGGATCTATGGATGGATGTATGGCTAGAGAAATGGACGAGCTCATAGTTGGATGTGGTCGATTCTTTTCATGCCTATAATATGACACTCGATTGCAGTAATGTACTCCACTCTGGCTCACCCCACCCCCCCTTTGTCTCTGCAGCAGTGTCAACAAGTCACCGTGACCCCAGGCTTAACACAGCTTCAAATAAGTCAACCAAAGGTGTCATAGAAGACTGCTTTGAGTCTCTCCATTATAGGGCATTGATCAAATCGAGCTCGCGCCACAGTTATTTTAGTTTCTGAAAGCATTCAAGGCTCTGCTGCTCTTCAGTTATAACGAAAAGGAAAAAAAGCATCAAGGAGGATGGACACTGGTACATAAACCACAGATAAATGTCGCCTTTTGAGGTGTTTAAAAATGTAGTCTGAGGTGTTACAACTTAGTCATGTACTCAGTCTCTTCTCTGCTCTTCTCTCTCTCTCTGGTGTATTTCTGAAAGCTTCTATCATCCTTGTGGATATTCCTCATCAGAAAAAGGAAAAAAAACATAATGCTCTTTACACTAAATATACATACTGCTAAAACATTCTAAATGAATGGTACTGTTGAACTAAATTTCTATGTATGATTAAAGCTCTTGAGATGATGACTTCTGTTTTTAAATTGTCAGTTTTATGGATTTGCTTTTCATTTTTAAAGTGAGAAAATTGTAAAAACTTGATAAGCAAGCTTTGTAGACTTCAGAACTGTTGCTAATAACAGTCTATTGTTCATGATAATTTTTCCCCAGACAGTAGACGGATATTTCATGCACGCTCTGAATCTAATCTAATCCTACCAGGTGCACAGGTTCTGAATTGGATTGATCTTTTTGTGTCTTTTTGTCCCACCAAACCCATACAGCAGCTGAGGGAAAACGTTTGTTCCTTAAATAAATCTGCACCATCAAAGCTCAAGCACGAAGCATAATGGGAAAACCATGCGTTTCTCATATTGAATTGATGTCTCCTGCTTCTCTGCCCGTCAGCACTGGTAAGATCTAATGCTTTATTGTCATCTTACCACCATGGTTTATGACCTTGTAATGTATGACTGAAATTATAGATAATATTTGCTAACAATTTTATGGTTCCTTAAGGATGAGTACATTTTACCTCAGGTGATCCCCTGACTTTTCCTCTAGTATTACCATCAGGTAAACATTTTAGAATCGGAGTAAAAAGTTTAAAACATTGATTAGATTGCCATGAAGCTGGTTCAGACATTCATGCACCCCAGAGGATGAAGTGTAATAACTTGTCCATCTAAAGCACCAGCATCAGAACAAAAGTTGTCAAAAACTTTAAGCCTAATGACATTCCCATTTGCCTCAGCTTTTCTTTTGTTTACTACTAAGTATGTTTGCTTGCTGATTTTTCAAAACAAAAAGAATATAGCATATTTTGTGGGTGCTCAACACCAGCATGTTGGCCTAGTTTACATGTTTATGTGACCATTAAACCTAAAGAACTGCTGTGCAGAACGGCTTTGTAGACTTGGTATTGTATTACATACCAATGTGTTTTGAACAGGTGAGCAGCAAGTGACGGGTTTAAAGCTGCAGCCAGAGTCCTTTGTTGTTGTAAACTGGAGCTCGAAAAAAACTTTCAATGAATAAATGGCTATAGCTAATAATAATAATTTTCTTTAAAAGTGGAACCAAACAACATCAAACTGAAGGAAAACTACAAGAGCTAGTGCAATTTTCAGCTTCTCAAGGTGGGAAATGTTTTTTATGTGTAGTGCAGAAAAACTCAGATGAAACTGTTTGGATAGACTTTTAAAAGAGGAAGCTTTTCAGTTTCTGTTTGGTTAGTATGTAATGCTCCAATTTTTACAAACACAACTTGCTCCATATGAGTCATATCATGTAAAATTTGTTTCATACTTGGATTCTGTATTAATAACATATTGATGTGAATTTTACTCTGCATTTTTCAGGCCAAGATAACAAGCTCACTACCGTCTTTTGCCAGAGACGAGTGTTTAAGTGACTGGCCTATCAAGACAGACAACTACAATATATTATCAGTTCTCTTTTGATGTTAATCTGTTGTAACACAACTGCATCATGTGATAAGCCTCTTACACACAGCGTCTCAATTGACTCTTGATTCTGTGCCAGTATGCAACTCCCATTTCCTTGTTGACATGGTTTTAACCGGTTCTAACTGGCTGAGGACCGGAGAAGTGTTTTCCATGTATCAATCATTCCCGGATCATTTAACATGGTAAACCTTTGTAAGGTGTGTGCAATAACCTGTGGTGGGAGGAGAACAGGGCAAAGATGACAGCCTACGCAGCACATTAGGACTCCATTAGGTCTCTACAGGTAACTGTAGCTCATTCACACAAACGCACCAGAATCAAAATATACACCCCATGACATGAGAATATCTTTGTCCAAAGACTTGCTGAGTGTTCTGATACAACTGAAGTGTAGTCTTGTGTTTTTCTACCATGTCACAGTGCACTCTCTTGCTGCTGAAGCCAGCAACCTGAACTAATCCAAGCAGGAATCTGGACTGGAGGCTCAGGGCAGCCATGCTGGATGCTAAACTGGCCTCTGACCTCTGCAGCTTTATGGAGCTGGATGGCCGAAAGCAGGAGACATTTATCCAGACTGCAGGTGGGCTCTGTGTGTTTACACCTGCCAAGACTTGTACGGAAAAGAACAGCAGGCTGCTTCTTCTCAGGTGTCAGTTAAGTGCTGGAGAAAAGGAAAAGATACGTAAAATGTCAGAGTATCAGGTCATCTTATGTAAAACTGCTGGGAATTTGTGCGTATTTGTGTTTACTAATGGGCTGTGGATGAGTAATGGGAACAATGCGGCTTGGGCAGAAGCATTGATAAATATGTTTTGATTGGAGTCTGTTATTAATTACAAGATTTTTGTCCATTTGCTCATTGAGTGATCATATTTATAATACTTTTTGAGATGTAACATAAACACATAAAGAGAGACCAAAACCTTGTTTCAGGGCAAATATTAAAAGGAATATCAAAAAGCTGGTGCGATTGCACGTGCTTTTATAAAGTGGTCGATGTAGTACCTGAGAGCCATACTTGAGTAAAAGTACAGATATCTTACTACAGTTATTTTGATAGAAGTTAAGGTCACCTGTCAGAAAATTATTTGAGTAAAAGTCATAATGTATCTTATATTTACTGTACTTATGTATCAAAAGTAATTTATGATATTAAATATACTTATATACTGAAAGTAAAAGTACAACTAAATTCTGTTAACAAAAAAGCAAGCGGTCAGAATTTTTGTCTTTGAAGCACACACCACATTAAAGATGGAGCCTACATTACACTTGAATACATTTTAGGTCTTCTTTTACAATTTAAAGGATTTTTTTAAAAATCCAGTTTTTCTTTACCTTTCATTTCTTTATTCATCCATCCCATCCTAACCCCTTTTTATAGTAGGTAACTAACTATAATGCATAGTGTAAATATACTGGAGTAAAAATATATATTTTATTTTGCAAATTAATTGGTGTAAAAGTGAAAGTTGACAAAAGAATATAAAATCTGGCACTACTAAAAAAGACTATTGTAATGAAGTATTATTACTTGGTTACATTATACCACCATGTTTATGCAAAAGCTGAGAGGGAGATGCTGACATTTCCTCTTAGGTTTAGAAAAGGAAGAAATTATTTTGTTATTATTTGATCTTACTTTGAACATAAAGAACTTATCTTTACCAGGTTTGATATAGGCCCATCTCACTATAATTGCAACTGGACCTGTTACCATGGCAGGTGCAAATGAACCACAAAAACAGGATAACAAGATTTGCTGATTTGTTTTGCAAGGCTTAAATTTAAATGGTGATAAATCTTACTGACATTGTATTGTGTTAATGCCTATACTTGATACTAATTTGTGGTAAAGTCAGTAAAACATAATATCTTCCACATGAAGTTGGAGAGCACAGTGTTGAGTTAATGAAGGAATTTTATAAATGTCACTATGTAGAGTAATTATTAGGGTTCCCAGAATTGATCCTTGTGGGACACCGTCAGCATTTCAGCAGCTTCATTTTAAAACAACTGCAACATCAGTTTCTGCTAGCATGTTAGACAACAGCACACTGTTGCTTTTTATCAATGTAATTAAAAGTGCAAAGCACAACAGAAGTTGCAGCAGTTGAGGCCTCATTTCTGACAGCTGTGGCTTCTTGTTTTGTTCACTTTTAAACAGATAACAAACAAAAATATCATAAAAAAAAAAAAACATGAACACGACAACCTTTAATGCATGAAAGAAAAAGAAGTAAACACTAAAGAAATCCATATACACATACAATTGGACATAAAGCATTTCACTAAAATGTGTTTCTGATGCACATCCACACCAAGTCTGAGGGCTGTGCCATTAAATAATACATTTTGTCCAACTCAGCAAATACTTTCTGCATCCTTCTGGGTCCTGAAGTTTAAAAAAGGACATTGCTGACCTCCAGAAAGGGACAGAGTTGTGAATTAACTGGTGAGTCTGGGATTTTAGTCATCTTAGATACAGGCTAATAATTATTTAGGTCAGCAGTGTCTCCACCCTCATGTAATAGAACAACCATTGTAACATCGGGATTGCTGACAAAGCGGGCACAGATCTGAACTATTTTCTCCAGCAGATTTTAACCTCGCCCTTATTTGCCCTGTGCCATCCTCCTGTAGTAGTGAAGTGTTGAGTTGATTGTGTAGTTATAGATTTGTCCAACAGATTACATGGTGAATATGCATGTGTAATGTGTCAATATGTGTATTGAATAACTTACGCAAGCAAGTGAAATTCAGCACCGACTGATTGTTTCAGTAGTGCATCAAAGCCGATCTATAATCCACCCCCACCCTTCCTCATATTCTTACACACTGTCCCCTACATGCACTATATCTGGTTTAAACTGGTCTGGGTCGACATGTCAATGCAACACCAGTGTAGAGCACAGTTAACTGTGCCTCCCTTGTTCTTTTTTTCACATAATTTTTTCAGGCAGAAGGGGATTACGGAGCCTAAATCTTTTCTGTAAGACCCTTCCTGGCAGCGGACCTCAGCTATGGGAAAAAGCATCAAAGTTCCTGAAGAATTTTAGTGTATTCAGTGTGAAAACCAGTTTGACGGCCTCTGATCTGCTCCCTTCATCCCTCCCTTGTTCTGACTCTACTCCCTGTCCTTTCATCTTTTACGTCCCGTCTTTGTGTTCTTCCTCTCCGTTGCTTTTCTCTACTTCTGCTTTTTTTCCCTTCTGACTTGGTTCTGCTCTGTTCCTGACCTGAGGTTATGAGAACAGGAGCAATCACATGATGATATAACTTTATGATGCTGCTGCAGTGTGACTAAGAACAACTCATCTGTCTGCTCTAACCTCAGTATGAATGCATGAAATTACCAAGATGGGAAAGAATAATGCCTAGCTGACTGAGGCCTGTTTGTGTGTTGCTATTATTCTAACATAAATATATGAATTGTCTATTACTAGTACGTTTACTTTTTCATTGGCATTCTCTTATTTACAAAGCTGTTCTTGGCCTACTTTCAGCATATTTGTGTCTACATTAAGCAAAAAAATTGAAAATGGCTATACTCTCTGTTCACAGAATTTGCCTGTATTGTCTGTAGGATTCGTACAGAGTTTGGCCGGAGAGTCTTTATGTGTGCTGCTCTGTACATGTGAAATCCTCTGCAGCAAGACCAAAAGCTGCACTCATTGGTTCTTCTGGGCCGTTTCAGGGCACTGTTGATGGACCTTTTTAGGCTATGTCATCTTCTACATGCCAGTGTCAGGGTGTATCTTAGCTGGTTTTTTCATTTTTCTTGTTTTTATGGTTCACTTACAGTATATATTAACATATTTTTAGTACTTGCTTGTAGTAACTTTATTTTGTGTTATTTTTATTATGTTTTATATTGTTTGTTTTGGAGTTGTATATTTTGATTTTCATTTTTTTGCTCCGTATTCTCTGTAACCTCTGTTGCTACCTATCTTGGTCAGGACACTCTGGTTAGATGAACGTTAAGTTAAAAAAAAAAAACATTATGAGTATGCTATACATCTAATACAAATAATTGTCAATTAGTACATTTTTGGTATGCTCAAAATGCAGCTATAGTGCTGTTGTTTTACTTGTTAAATGTATTTTAATTTCACAACAAGTACATGTAAGCATTTCTGAAAATGAATATGTAGGAGTATATTTGTAGTGTACTTAAGTACTGTATACTTATATAGTCCCACACTAGTACACTAAAATAAACTAAACACGCTTAAATTTGTGCTTTTGTACAAAAAAGTGTGGTAAGTACAAAAATAGCTGTTCCATTTTAACACACTTTAAATATACCAATTATTAGTTAAGTGTGGTGTAGTATAGGCTACTAGCATTTTTACCAGGGTTCATCTAAATTTTTAATTCAAAATATGTATTTGTTTGTTTCTCTGTGCAAAGAGGATTGTTTTTAAGTCTGGGCCAAATAAACAACAAGTCATGTAGATCTTAGTTATATAGAGCAATATAAATCTTGGTCAGGATGTAGGCCCAGATGTTCCATTGGCTGAGTCTATTTTACCACTTTGTGTTAATGTATGCCTTCTTTTCATAGTTCACTGAAGTTTTTCCGTAGTAGTCATGCATGAACAGTATGTACTAAAACACTAAACATATCCTATAGTACTCTCCCCTCCTGTAGGATTCCCTTCAGGTTATTTTTAACCCATGGCGGCTCCATGGTAGACTGTTTACATGTTGCTACCTATTTGTGTATCATTCAAAGATTTCTTAAGATTTTATCAACTTCTCTTTATGTTTCTAGTAACTAGAAGGTAGATTAAGAAGATTTGATTCAAGAGATTTGTGCATGTGTTGTTTTAATCGGTGCTCACCAGGGAGAGGACTCCAGGCAGTGCGCCCTGCTGGTACAGGGTGGGGGTGTTATTACCATTCATCAACCGGTTCAGACTGGACTGAAGGCCATATAAACAATGTTCCTGGAGAGAAGTATCCCACACACCTAGCCCCCATCATCAGCACACGAGCCCCTAACTTTGAGATAGATCAGACACAAGTATATTAAGATGTGTACATTCATTTTCATTATTCATTCTGAGTGTCATTTTGACTTTTTTTCAAATGCTTTGTAAAGTGCCTCATACAAAGAACCTCATTTAGCCCGGAAACCAAGCAGGTAAACAGTTTGTTGTTTGTGCATGTGTGTGCGGTCCTTGTAAGGTTTTCATTTACTTTAAATGTCAGATGTAGTCAAGACAACAAAACACGTATATAGCATGATCTATAAAGTCCTAGCCGCCACATGTGTGAGCGGAAAGTCTCTGTGTGCTGCTCTGTCTGCGGTGCGCTCCAGGCGCGCAAGAGGAAGCAGCGCTTTTTCCTCCTGTAGCTGCGTTTAAGCTGCTGCTGGACCAGCAAGAACAGCTTTGAACCGGTTTCGTCGCCGGCTACAAAGCGGTCTGAAACTGATGCACAGTGCGCATTGTAGAAGCAGGGTACCCTCTTGACACACGGGCGTCATAGATTTCAGTTCCCCATCCGCCGTGTACGATATTTTTTTCGTCCGTGTCATTTGTAGTGATTTTGTAAGAAGGGATTTTAACAGGGAAGCTATCCTACATGGAAAGTTCCCCTAGAGCGCGCAGCTCTGCAGGCTCCTGCTGCTGTTTTTGCAGATGCTGAGGTGAGTGCCGCATGTGTTTTTAACCAAAATAACAAGCACTGTGTGTTTTTGTTGGAGCAACACGATAAGATGATAAATATGGTTATCGGTGAAATTAAAAAGAGAGGATGTCATTTGATTCAACCATGGGCAAACAGTCGTCTATTCGGGATATTATTGTTTTAATTTTAATGAAACAAGTATTTACTGTCAGCATGCTGTAAGGCTGCTTTGAAAGCAAACATCTGAAATGTGAAGCTTTGCACCACCTCCCCCTCCTCATAAGAAGCCTCATTGTAAACAAAGTGTGGCCAAAGGGAGTTGATGCTGCCGCAGTGGTGTATAAAGTTGCTTCTGGGCTACAAATAATTTATGAAAAGAGGTCTGAAAAACTTGGGTCAGCACAGGAGACAAGCCTCTCCCATGTGTTTGTGAAGGATCAGAGCTGCATGTTGGAGGAGGCAGGTTAAAGGTGCAGGATGAGAGCACAAAGCTGTGCAGTTTTCTTTACTTTCTCCTCCTCCAAGGTGTGGTTAGAGAGACAGGAACAAAAGGGGCAGCTGCCCAGGGCTAAGTTGCAGTCAGTCTGAGTTCAGGACCTCACACAGGTGACCTGCCTGTCTGCCCGGGCCAAGAGCTGCAGCAGCCTTCACTACATCAAGGCTTTAAGTGAGTGTAGATTTTGGAAGTTTTTGTAGTGTTGTTGTATGTTTACTCTGCTGATCTTCTTGTTTTGATTTTTTTTTTTTAGATTTTATAACTCTGATGTTTGTTTTTTGTCATTCCTAGGACCGTATTCTCTGTCAGTGCTGTAGCAGATCCCTGAGGGCAGCAGTAACATCAGCACCATGGCTCCATCTACTGAAGTGCTGGACGGAGGCTGGGGATGGGCGATCGTTGTGGCCTCCTTCATGGCCCAGCTTCTCGCCTATGGGTCACCACAGTCCGTCGGCGTCCTGTACCCCGAGTGGCTGCATGCCTTCCAGGAGGGCAAGGGCATGACGGCCTGGGTGGGCTCCCTCGTGGCTGGAGTGGGACTAATAGCCAGTAAGTAGCAGCACACACTAATAATCCTTGACATGGGTCCACTTAGGGGTTTAAGAGACAAACTCAATGACAGTGAATTAAATCAGCGAGGGTGCAGATATTGCTTTGAAGCTTTTTGGAGTCATGTTAGAGCAGTGGATCACAACTGGTCCAGTCACACGGTCCAGATTTCTCCTCAGTGATTAGTTTAAGGTCCAAAAATTATTAATTACCACATACTCAATTTTATTTCACAAAATATATGCAACACATTGGCTGAGAACACAAAGAAATAAAACATATTGCAATAATAAACAGAAACTGCACTTCAAAATAAAAGCTCTGTGCCGGAAATCTTAAGTGTCATTTACAAACTTGACACATTCAGGAGTCACTTGAGGTCCAATCAGAATGGACCTGTGATCAACTTTTGGACCATGACCCACCAGTTGGGAACCACTGTGTTAGAGGATATCTGGACATGTCTGTAATTTTTCAGCACTTTTCCCTTCAAATGATTGTTTTTAGCACCTGATAATGACATGCTGAGCTGTAAATTGGTGTTTTGGCACTATGTAGCATTAGGAGCAATGTATCTGCTGACATGTGGGAATTTGGGAGAGATACTTTATCTGCTTTGTGCTTGAAGGAAAGAACTAAACACTCACCTTTACACCTTACTTCCTACTGTTTCCATCTTAATCATAAAACCACGTTATGTCATAGATAACGAAGCAGATGTGACAGAACAAATAAAGTCCGCACACTAGTGCATGCTCGCATGCAGACTTTATTTGTTCTTTCACATCTGTTTTTGCTTGGTCCACCACCTAGTTTTTATCACTTTGGATGTGCGCGCTGCTTGAACTTTTCTACACAGATAACAAAGCAGACACAATACTACTTGTTGAAAGTCTGGATCATGATTGTTAAGAAGCTATTCAGCCCCCTTCAGATTTTTAATTTAGGTGTTAAAGAGTCTCTCCTTATTGTGATGTTTTGACATGATGGAGAGAGGAAGCAAAGCCATGACAAAGATGGGCACTTTGTGGCTCCCTGAGCAGAGTTGTTTTTATTGATTTCCAAGAAGAGCAAAGGAAGTGCAAGTCATCCATGCTATAAATGTAGGAGGACCACTTAGCCCTTAATCTGACCATTGAGGGAGGAAAAGAAAGACAGATTGAGGGACAGATACAGAGAGAAATCCAGAGATTTACCACCAATGCTGCATTTGTTTAGTAAGGTTTTTTTTTAAAAATACATATACTCAAAGGAAATAAGAAAAGCAGTCTGGAAATAAATGGTAAAAGCTGTCTTATAAACAGTGTCTGGATATAATTATAAAGGAATGCTTCAAGGCTGTGTTGAGCAAACAGAGCAAACATAGATTGCGCTTGTTTGACATTTCTGTGTAAGGCGGAGCTCCTTCTGCGAGCTTGGCTTCTTGCTGTCGTCTTTCTCAAAGGGTGAGGTGAAAATCATGACTGGACAGATCTGCCCTCGGGCCTGGCCAAGTCCTGGACACGTGTCCCAGCTGTCAGGCAACTGCAGCACTGCAGTGTCTGCTGCACTTCCCCTGCTTAGAGGGGAAGGAAACCAGTAAATGTCGCATGATGAATGAGTCAAATAGAGTTGATTTTCTCAGACTGTTTGTTTTTTCAGAATACAACAAGTTAAGCAGCATGGCATCATTATTGTTCTTTCTTCTCTGAATTTGTTTGATCCTCTGTCACTCAGTTTTTCCACTCTTTGTGTCTCTTCCACACTCTGTCTCTTCTCTGTCAGGTCCTGTCTGCAGTGCCTGTGTGGACAACTTTGGGGCTCGTCCCGTGACCATCTTCAGTGGTGTAATGGTGGCGGGCGGCCTGATGCTCAGTGCCTTTGCTCCAAATGTCCAGTTCCTCATCTTTTCCTATGGGATCGTGGTTGGTAAGGAAACACTTGATGATAACCCCATGGTGCAACCATCCTGTGTGTTTTATGGTTCCAACATTATGAGATACCATAACTGTGTCAGAAAATATCACAGTTTTACATCATCACAGTATACAGTATTACACATTAAATATTATTACTATCATTATTTACAGGTATCCTTAAAGAAATGAAAACATGAGCTGTAAATCATTTATTTTTGATTTTAAAAAGTTAGTGTCTGGGCTGCCTTAAAATCTAAGTTGACTGAATTTAAGAAGACAATTAGCAACATTTTTAAACTTATTTGTCATCTGACATAACTTGTCTTTTCAAATTCCGTCAACTTAAAAATTAAAGGCAGCCTGGACACTAACTTTTTTAAGTTAAAACAAGTTATTTTTACAGTGTGCATTTTTTTGGTTGAACAAAGACTTTATTATAATTGAAATTTGGGCCAATTTTTTTAATGGAAGTTTTTGTAAAAAGGCAAATCACGGTATACTTTGAAACTAGTATATCGCTGCAAACCTTGTGTGTTTTATACGTCACTCTACCAGAGTTAAAGCTAAAAGCCGGAGATCTGTCAGACCGACGTCATGGAGACTCAGATCTTGTCAGTGTGAGAAAAAAATGTGTTTGATGTTGCTTTGATCATGGGAGTTTAATAAGCCTCTTATCCCTCTAACATATGAGAAACTCGTAACACATTTTATAATAATTTCAAAGAAGCAGGGGCACATGTCAAGTCCAACTATTACACAACATCAGTGGCTGACGCTATCCTAAATTACTGGTCAAATGATGCATTAACCCTTTCAAACATGAGGTAATTGGCATGGCATGCAAAAACATGGAAAGAAGGCGACAAGCAACTGAACAAGAAATGGCCCAAAAATTAGCAGTAAACTGATAAAAAGCTACAAGGAAATCTGAAATGGGCGGGGAAAAAAGAAAAGTAAAACAAAAAATAAACAAGGAAATCACCTTAAAAGTGCTTAAAAAATATTTTTTTCCCTCTGTAGCACAATTTTAAATATAGCATTATAAGAATTATAAATGTAGTTTTCTGGACATTTATCCTCACAAATGGCCCCAAAATTAGCATTTGGAAGAAGTTACAAGAAAATGATCTAAAATGGGAAAAAATAAGTTAAAAGTTAAACACAAACAAGAAAATTACCTTTAAAAGGCTAAAAAAAAAAAAGAATGACATGCATTTTTCTGTAGCACAATTTTAAATATATCATTATAAGAATTATAAAGGTAGTTTTCTGGACGCTTTTCCCTAGTTTTTGATTATATTTATTAAACCCCCTCTCAGCTAATTTCCAGGTCATTTTACTTTTACTTTTTTTTGCAATTTAACACACATTTTTTACCTAGTTCATTATGTTTTTTCCCATGCTTTTGGAAAATAGCAAATCAAAAATATCAGGTTTCAGAGGTTTAAATGCTTGTGAAAGGCGCCTGACGCAGTTCAAGGTGTTAAAGGATTTTAGTACGTAGAATCACACTGAGACAACATACATGTTTGAGCATTGCACCATTTCTTTGAAAATTCTGTTTGTGTTTTTTAGTGATGTTGACGGAAAAACAGAATTATGGCTTAGCTTGATCCCCATGTGACCCATTATTGCCTCTGCCGCCTCACCGGTGTGCCAGCGTGGGCCCAACACCACCTGTTATTGTGCATTAAGTGACAGCTCAGCCGTGCTTAATCCTGGTGAACCCTTTGCAGTCAGCACGGCCTTTTCACGCTCAGGCATTGCATCACTGCAGAGGGGAGGCCATGCATATTTGAAGACAGTTATTTATTTTTAGAGATGCCCTTAGATGATGGTCTGCGGCTATATGTGCACGTGCAGCTTGTTTACTGCTCATCTTATGCTTATTTTATGTTTTGCTGATTGTATAGTGCAATAAGTGATATGTACAGTGCCCTCCTCTAGAACATATGGATTTATGTACCTTATAAATGCATATTTGTAATTCTGAGTTTATCTACTAAAATACACAGAGCATGATTTTGTACTGAAAACTTTTACACTAACATACATATTTCTATTTTTTAAAGAAATATAATTGGCTTTTATATTAAATGTAACACATTTCCTGATATGAACTGTGAAATTGAATACCTGTTGTTGTGTATTTTTAGAAGTGAAAAGCTTTTGCACCTCTCCACTTCAGCTAATGGGAATTCTCCTGTATGTCCTTGTCCTCTGTCTCACCACAGGCCTTGGTTGTGGTCTTGTCTACGCAGCCACATTGACAATCACCTGTCAATATTTTGACAAGAGACGCGGCCTTGCCCTCGGCATTGTCACCACAGGTACTGCCGTCCCCTCCCTCTGCCCTGCGCTCACTGGGTGCACACCAGTTCTCCATGCTCACTACTTTCATGTATGAGCTGCTGGGAGCCTTGGGATACTGAGGTAAACATCTGTAGTGTAGCAAAGGCAGAGTGGGTCTCTAAGGGAGAGGTAGGGACATGGACTGGTGACCAGTGACTAGATCTGGTTTGGATGAGAGTCAAAACTTCGATGGTAATGGTTTGGGAAGACTGACAATATACTCTGAAGCTGTATTAGATGGAATACCCTTTTATGGTGGCACCCAAAGTTTTTCTTTGAAGTTTAAATCAGTCCATTATTAATTCAGAACTACAGAGTGACAATTTCAATATTTTAAGAGAATTTTGACATCCCTTGAAAATATTTGGTTTAACCTTGCTGCATTGATGTAAAATTGCATTCCAGAGTTTGTCAGTACTGCTGTGGTTACACGTGCAACAGAGCCCACATCTGAGTGATGCTAGCAGGGGCCAGAAATTAAACAGACTAACTTTTCAATCAAATGGGGATCTTCATCCTGTTGTTACTTTTAAAAGTTATTAAAGCCACTATTGTAGAATCTGAACATTTCTGATTTGGCGCCCCCAAGTGGCAATATCCCAAAAGATGGATACAACATGGGAAAAAGAGATGAATAATCTAATAAAGCAGTTATACTCAATTTATGAGTGTTTGGTTTGCCTGATATCAGACATAATTGTCAGCTCCTTACACTTAGTTTTTAACTCCAGTTTGTCACAGCCACCACTCCAACTGATTTCTGTGGAAAAGGGAGATTAGATTATCCCTAACCAATCACTGGAGACCTACATGTCTACCTGAATCTCATGACATTCCAAGTTCACACTGATGCGTTTCAATGCCAGCAATACTGTTTTAAAAGTAGAGCAGAGTGAAGTGCAACAAACTATTTTTTCAGATAGGCTACATAAAGAGGACATTCCTTCTTCTCCCCTTCAAACAACCATGTTTTTACACTAAACTCATGGCTGTGCATCGCTTGGAAAAGCTTGAAAACAGCATAAAAGCAGCATTAGTCCTGCCCGTGGCACTGATTGGTTAATCGTTAGTCCCCCCCACAACACTTTTTCATGTCACAATGTCAGACTAGAATCAGTCAGTTCAAACTCAATTGAATGGGCGGCTGGACCCAGACAAGGTGCCGGGTCGCTCCCTGAAAATTTTCCAATTCACAATGAAAATGAATTATTTCACTCAGCACCAGGGGAGGATCTTATATATTAATTATTAATATTTGTTTATTAACTGGCTCCTGGATTCCTGTCATTTTGCAATAGTGGCTTACGGGCAAAGCAAGTTGAATACCCCTGATCTTCAGGATCACAAAGATTACACCCATTTTCATAAATATTGTCTAATTTTTCTTCAGATAAACACTGATGTCATCAGCATAATTTGAAAGGTGCCATAGTCACGTAGTTTGTTATGATAAGTCTGCCACTTTCTTACACAAACATTGAGTTTCTGTCTCCCTCTGTTCACCCAGGCACAAGTGTTGGAGCCTTCATCTACGCCTCCGCCCAGAACGAGCTGATTGTGCTGTACGGCCTGGACGGCTGCCTGCTCATCATCGGAGCTGTAGCACTAAACCTCATGGCCTGCGCTGGTTTCATGAGGCCCCTCAACATGCCAGGGTACTACCTCAAACAGAAGGCCGCCCTGGAGCGCAACACAGAGGAGCAGCTGTTCGAGAAGCCCCCGTTGGATGAGCTGAAGATCACCACGGGGTCCAAGTCAACCACTCCGGAGAAAACTCTAACAGTGAAGGAGCTGCTCATCACCATCGATGCAAAGGACTTGGCCGTTCAGACGGAGAAGAAGAAAGGCAGCTTCTTGAATGGGCTCGCCATCATGAAAGTCATCAAGAAGAAGCAGCAGGCGTACTCCAAGTACATGCAATCTATGTATGAGATCCTGCAGGACCAAGCCATGGTGGCCTTCTGTATCGCTGTCTTCCTGTTCAGCCTGGGGGCTTTCCCTCCTGTGCTCTTTATAGAGGATGTGGCGCAGAGTGAGGGACTCATTGAAGAAGTTAGTGTCATTCCTCTGGTATCAATAGGGGCCATTGCCACTTGTGTAGGTAAACTAGTGCTAGGTATGCTGGTGGACATCAGGTGGATTAACGGCATTTATCTTTATGCCTTCACCATGTTTGCCGGAGGTTTGGCACTGTTGCTTATCCCCATCACCAAGAGTTATCTGGGACTGCAAATCCTGTCTGTCGTCCTGGGTTTCTTCTCTGGAAACTGGTCCCTCACCTCCTACATAACTACAAAGATTGTCGGCTTAGACAGACTGACACAAGCACACGGCATCCTAATGTTCTTCGGGGGATTTGGGATTATGCTCGGACCCCCAGTTGTAGGTAAGAAGGCTTGACTTAATCTAAGTTTGTAAATGTGTGGGTACACAGAAGAGGCACAAATATTTTTATGCAGTGATAAACTCTGTCATAAGGCAATATTTTCAGACGTGAAAAAAAACACCTTTGAAACCTGGGCAAATTGGCTTGATTTTTTTCAAAAACATGGGAAGGTAATGCGAAACAAAAAAAAAAAAAATGACCACCAAAAATTTGCAAGAAATGTGTAAAAAGAACAAAAACATTCCTTAAATTAAAAAAAAAGATTTCAAAAAATAAATACATTTTAAAAAGATGAAAAAACCCACAAGGAAAGTGCTTAAAAATATGATAATTCTGTAATATAATTTTAAATATGTAATTTTGGTAATTATATAAAATTATAAAATTATAGAAGAGTTTTTCTCTAACTTTTTTCTTTTTTCCCTAGACATTTCCCCTAGCTTTTTTAAGAATAATTTTCTAAATCCACGATTGTCTTGCAATTTGTGGATCATTCAGATACTCACTGACTTTTTCCCCATGTTTATGAAAAAATCGAACCAAAGGGTTCAAAGTTTTTAATAATTGTGAAAGGCGTCAGAGAGCAGCACAAGAAAACTGACATCAATCCAGGTTTCAAAAGTTAAATCAAACAGGCAGGCAGAGCAAGGAAAAGAGCTTGTCAACTTCTATAAGGAACTAGGCTGTCATTATTTAGCTGACTGCTGCGTCTGAATTCCTGCTGACTCTGCTCACAGTGTCTGTTTTTCTCATCACTTTTCAGGGTGGTTCTTCGACTGGACGCAGTCGTATGACTTGGCGTTCTACTTCAGCGGGGGCTGTGTGGAGCTGGGAGCGGTCATTCTCTTTCTGCTCAACCTCCCCTGCTGGAACAGGAAACACTCAGAGAACGACAGACCAGACGTCCATTACACCAGCAACTGCGACAAAGTTGCCTCTGTAGCCTGAATATGAGCAGGACTCAAACTCACCCCTACTGCCCAGCAACTGTCGGCTGATAAACTCTACCTGAACCACCTCTGGGAGGAATTTTCTTTGACTTTACAGGAGTTTCCTCCTCATTTCTGCTGCCAGGTTCTAATATACCAAAATACTTGCCAGAGGTTTTGAAATACAGGCCTTTTCCTCTGTACCTTGCCTGCATTTCTCAGGATCAAACCATATACTGCAGATCTTTTTAAAGGTTTGACTCTGATGCCTGGGCTGATTTTTTTTCATTATTATTATTGCCTCATTTTACGAGGTCAACTGAACAATGTTGTTCAACTCCCAAATTCTACATTGTGTTTGTGTAAACACTGGTTTTCACTTTACTGTAGCTTTGAAAAAAAGACATGGTGCCATCCATAATAGAGTGCCCTAGGGATGACATTTTTCTGTAGGCTGACCAGGAAGTTAGCTTCGCCCTGGTTCTCTTGTCAAAAAGTCTGTGGGATTTTTCCATTGGGTTTTAGATCATTGCAGAAAATAAGCTCTGTGGTAAACAAACGTTTATGATATTTTTTGTTCAGCAAGATAGTCTTCACAAATGAGCACCACTTTCAGGATTTTTAAAGCCTAAATGCAATCACCAGAAGAAAGAAGCTATTGCTAAAATGAACTACACTATGGCTGCATTGCAACCGCTACAAGGTTGTAAACAATGTTTGGCATGGTTTGGCATGATGACGTTCTGTAATGTCTTTAGCCACTTGTTGGCAACCGCCTTTTGTAAGACACATAAAAGCTTCAAAGTTTGCAAGTGGGATATTAGAACAAAACCTGAAAGTGTCTTAAGCTTATATTAACCACAGATCTTATTTAAGACAAAAAAAAACATTTAAAAAAATGACTTTGATGAGGGGACCAGAGGTGCTGAAATGCTCATTCAGTTCTGGGTTTTAGGACTCATTACTGGGGTTTTCTATACCTGGGAGAAAAACATTGTTGGGTGTTTTATTAACAAACTTTGAAACCACTCTGCAAGTGCACAAAAAAAAGACTCTTAGGATTCTTACCAGAACAGAGAATACAGGGATTGAGGGAGGGAGTGCTTTTTGATAATCATAGTTTTAGCAACACATTTTTTTATTTTGTATTTTTGTTTTATTATATATCTAAATTACATCACTATGTATCTTTCCAAAGTATCAATGATAGTCAATGCCTGTCATCACATAATGCCTGTTGGAACAATACAAAAGCCTTGCTTTATAGATAATTCTTGAGTTCCACATACGTACCTCCTGTTTCTAGATCAGACAGAGACTTTTTGAGTATGTTCTGCCGATTCAAAAACATGTAAAAACACTGAAGAGATCCTACTGTATTTCCAACCTTAACAGCATGTTGAGTCTCTTTGTGGCATGATTATCATGACCTCTGCCGGCACTGATTCTGACCAGGCTGGTCCTTTTCCTTCCATCACTGTTGTGTGTGGTATATATTTATGTGTACGCTGTGTGTGTCTGTACGCGCACGTTCGCATACGTGCACGTGTGTGTGTGTGTGTGCATCATTTGATAAACTTTTTGTATTAGCACTAGTTTGTAAAGTCCTTTGTGCTAGTGACTTTTATATGCACAAAACCGGCCATAGAGCTGTAAAAACTGTTTTTGTTGAAGTTGGAAGTTGATTATTGTGATCATAATTGTAATGAAGACATTGCAATAGGCTTTTAGAATCACCAGAATGTTGTTAAACACACCACTACAAATGTATTTTTGATAGTTCCAGTTTCAGGCATAAGGGTAAATCTGGGACAATAGAGTTTGCCTTTTGTGTTTGTAGAGGGTATTTACAAGGTGCAGACGAAGTACAATTAATACTGATCTAGATGATACAGTATATTTGCCCGTCACCTTTTAGCCACTCTTATTTTGTATGCCAGTATTACAATATTTATGTTTGTTATTGTTTTATTATATCCTTTTATTTAAAAAGTGCCAATAAAAGATATTTGAATTAATGATAATGAGTGTCAATGTTTTTGATTTAGGGGACAACAGGGTTGCTTGTCATGTGGGTTAATTGTTGAGAGCTTGGGGTCAGAGGTCACTTACAGGGTCATGTCAGAAGTAAGATGCTTGGTATTTAGGGCGCCTTTAGTGTTTTTTTATGTCAAAATGTAAATATCCAGGTATTGTGTTTTTCCATTCTAGGCTTTTACAAAGAGGGGCCTAAAAAAACAAATAAAAAAATTACAAATAAAAAGTATAAAGAGAGAGACATAGTTTGAGTTTGTTTTTTGTTTTTTCTTAGCCAGGCTACAGGTGATTATGAGTTTAGTCACGACCAAAAAATTTGGGGATGCTTGTCACATGTATTGGTGTTTGATTTGTTCTTTATCATATAAGGATAGAAAATGTACATATAGGAACGTTTTTCCTGCCTCTCTCATTTAATGAGCAGGTTAGGTTGTTGCATTTAAATGGAAAATTTAAATGAAATAACATTCATTAATTTAATTTTTTAGATTGGATTTTTATTTTACAGATTAAAATAGCATATGAACAACCATCTTCATTGTGGAGTCAGTTGTCATAAGTGCACAAAACGAATTTGGTAGTCCATATCTTTTGAACATAATCAATAGGCTCAACTGATTGTACTTTTCTTATCAGAGGAGGGTGGCTTCAGTGTAACTTCATTTAAGCAAGAAAATATTTTTCATTGAGCCTTCCTGATTGACTGGAGGAAAATGCATGACCCTCCCTCCACGACAAATAACTATATTTTTTGCCAAAGTTACAAAACCCTAGACACAAGAGAGCAGAATTTCATGTTGTTGTTTTTTTCCAGGTTTAGGTTATGCATGGTTTTATTATTTATGAGATATGTAGAATTAAGTAATTTTTCAGAGAGAAGCCTAAATTGTGCATGGTGTGTTCAGGGTGACTGAAATATACAAATCTGACAATAATTTCTGCTATTACAGTTTCTGGCTATGATCAATGTTGTAATTTTAGCAGTTAAAAAAAGCATGCCTTTCAAACCTGTATGAGTTTTGGGGAGCAGTGGGTATTTAAAATGAATACAAAATAGGCCTACACCCCCTGAGGCCAAATTAAAAAAACAAAAACCTAAGTCCCCCACCAGTGCTTAAAAATTATTTGACATGCCTTCCTCCCATTCTGGACATCCACTTTCCTCTCATAAAAGATGAACAATCCCTAAATGAGAATATAAAATGTCACGACCAACCCCGGTCTCCCCTATTTATCATCGCGTTTAGTGCCATGCGACCATATTTGTGAGCAGTTAACGGGCACACTGTTGGCAAACCTCAAATGAAAACATTAAAAACATCTCGAGTTAATCCAGTTGTTTTCCACTTTAGCTCCTCTATCAGAAAAATTGCTCCTTGGGGGACTTAGTTGTGATGCTCAAATTAGACAAAAGTCAGTCAACTTTCGCGTTTGCATCCTGAGCAGGCCTGCTTCTCCTGGCAACCCAATCACTGGTCTCCATAGAAACACGTGTGTCACGTGACTAGCAACACAAACAGTTTTCGAGGGAGCTAACGTCACGGTGGCAGCAAGCTAGCTAACGCCGCTCCATTTCAACACATATTTCCACTTATTGCAAGCCTTATGTTGAGATGTGAGGACGATGGCAATAATTATTCGTCGCCTGTCGGACTTTCCGACAGTTTCTGAGCGTGGAGCATCGCGTCGAGAAGAGAAAACTACGTCTACAATTGAAACATGGAGAGTTGTCCCGGTGCGGTGAGCTGAAAAATGGGAGCAAGCGCCTCAGTGTCGCTCTGTGTAAGTTTAGCTGCGGGCAGCAGTTAATGCTAACTGTTAGCTACTATCTTCATTAATTCTTCGGTGTTTTCGAGTTGAATGGTGATTAATTGCACCTTTTTTAGGTCACTAGGGATAGGGCGCCTCTTCCACGGATCTATAAGCAAGAAACTCCGCACATATGAGGCAGCTAACTGTTGTTGTGACATGGAAATGTGCAGTATCAGTTTGTTAACTTATGCCGATGCCTTTACAAGCTATTTAAATGCACATCAATTCCTGCACTCGCCGTTTTATTGTGGAAATAGCCATTGTCTCCTGACTGAGTGTACACCGAACACACTAACAGATATTACTTTAAAAAGCCAGGAAACTGATTGCCTTGATCAAGGTTAGTAAATATAACCATTAGTTTTAATTTGTCTGTTTCATATCCAATTGTTAAATTTACTCACATCTTAGTTGCATTTAAGTAATTTTTGGAAGCTGTAGCTGGAAGATGACAAATGAATTAGCTTGGTCTTTGTAAGTGATAGTAACTTAAGTGCTTACGTTAACCAACTACAACTAAACAGGTTCATGTATTTTGTCATGAGCAGAAGGATTTTAACATGAGAAGGAGTTGCAGGCATATTTGTAATGTGCAAGTTTTATGTATTTATTTTGCGAGTTGGCTGTATCTTGATTGAGTATTAATATTTGTGACAAAGTATCCTGGAGTTCTGTTGAAATCTATATCTCAATATTTCTATTTTTTAAAGCCTTTCATTTTCTTTTTTTAGGCATAAAGTGGATTTGTTTTGATTGTATTATTTCATTTATCGCTACAAACACTGGTCTTGTCTAAAGGTACTCAGAATTGCATTATGTTAAGATGAAAATAATCCTGAACTATTCATTCTTTGTTGTGCTTACTTTATCAAACATAGTTTCCAAAATACTAGTAAACACAACTGTTTGCTGTAGGTCAGACTGACTTGGTTTGATTAAATTGCTGTCATTTGGAAAGAACAAGTTAATTTAACTTGTCGTTTTTCAGTTGACTTCACTATATAAAGTAAATACAATATTTTTAAGTCAACCTTATAAATAGATATAAAGTAAAAATCATGTAAAAATGGTTACATTCACTGACCTTTTTCAAGGCAATATGTTTCCCTGTCCCTTTTCAAGAAACATCAACTTGTCTGATTTTGAAGTGTAGGCTTTTTTTGCTAAGCAGCTCGCACTTATTTTCTAAAACATCTCTGTCCATTCAGTAATGTTACTATTAATGATGGGTCAATTTGATTATTTGAGTCGGCTGTTGCATGTCCTCTTCCCATGCAGAGTGACGTTTCTTCAGTGAGAATCCTGAGGCCCAGTGCTAAGGTTAGCCCAGAGCCCATTGCGTCCACTCTGGTTTCAGAGACTGAACTGGCAACCAGGTGTGTGTTTGGTGTTGCCTTTGAAACACTGAGAGAGGCCGGGCAGATGGTCTGTGGAGTACCTCTTGTGCTGAGAGACATGGTGGAGTTCCTGGATAAGAATGGTAATTGAGGCACAGCTTTGCTGTTCATTTTATTTTTTCATCTCTCTTTCATTCTCCCATACTTCCAGTGGTGGACAATAATAAGGTACATTTACTGTACGTAAGTCCAGTACTGTACTGGACTTAAGTGCATTTTTCCCCTCAATTTTGATTTGTATTTATTCCTTCAGACACCGGGAAGAGCAACATTAATATTTTTAGATAAATCACTCACTTGCTCTGAAGAATAACAAAATGAAAGGACATTGTTGTACACTTGCATAAGTGGAAACATTAACACAATCCAAGTAATGGACAGTACTTATTGAAAAAGACACACATAATCATTTACAGAAATAATAAAGGAAGATAAAAAAGAAAGAAAAAATAAATGAGTTAAGTGCAGTTTTTGAGTATCTGTACTTTATTTAAGTATATTTTTTGGAAATGTATTACTTTGACTCCAGTACATTTGAAAGACAAATATTGTACTTTTGACTCTACTACATTTCTAGTTGTCGTAGTGAGCAAATGATTTTTTTAATTCCCTAAAATGCAAAAGTCCTTAAGCTGTGATCATGCAGTTTTGCATGTGTTTTGTTTGTCGAAGTGGTGTTCCTGTACCTCTACTTAACGCATGCGCCACTCAGATTAGGCAGCTCATTGGTGGAGAGAGGTGGTAAGGAGAGGTCCAAGTGTTTCATATTTCTGGCAGTACTGTGTAACAGAAGTTGTTGATGTTAATGTATGCACTATGATGAAAGCAGTCAACAGTTTTTGGTCCAAGTTAAAGCAGGTAGTTGTGTAGTTTTAAATATCTTCAGATTACATAAAATAAAGTGAGGAGCATGAAAAAAGAAGTTGAATTAACCTAGCCTACATATTATGACTTGTTTACTTGCTTTACTTAGTTGTACCATTCAGTGCATGCATTCAGTGGTTCTCTAAATGTACTGTAACAACATACAAGAATGCATTGAGTTTAAAAAAAAAGGAAAAAAAATACTTTGAATACTTAAGCATTTTCAGTAGCAAGTTCTCCAGTACTTTAATTCAAGTAATAATTTGATTCAGCAACTTTCACTTGTATTGGAGTAATATTTGACCAGGAGTATCAATACTTGAGGAAAGTATTAGAGTTATGTGCTTTGTCCATGACTGCTTACTTCTTTCTGTCTTTCTCAAAAAACAATACTCAGATGTCACCTGTTGGTGCACTGCTTGTTTGTATCACAGGAATGCACCACAGAGGTCTGTTCCGTCTGTGTGGGTCGGTGGTGCGGACCAGGCAGCTGAAGCAGCGGTGGGACTATGGAGAGAGGGTGGATCTGGAGCTGGAGGGGGATGTCCCCACTGTGGCCTCGCTCCTCAAACTTTTCCTTCGGGAGCTGCCCACCCCCGTAGTTCCCGAACCCCAGCGCAAACAGCTGGTTCTGAGCCTCACAGGTACTAGGAAACGTACTTGGAAGTCATGGCATTGTTTTCACCCACTTTTTCAGAGTATAATTGAAAGTATGATTAAATTAAAGCTGTTATTGATGCTCTTAAGGTTTGAGCAAGGCACTGCTGGGCCAAATCAAAATGTCACTGTACCTCTGGACCCCCCAGAGCTACAGTACAAGCATTCAACTGCTGATACAGGAGAGTGTCAGATTGGAAAAACTGTCAGTCTAGGCCTGTTGTTGACAAAGAACTGCCTGACCGAGGTGTCCATTAGCAAGTGGTTGAATCAGCATCGATATTCTGAAGCCGATCTTACACACCGTACTGTGTTTGGTGAAAAACAAGGGAAGAAAGCACCTAAAGAATAGTGGTGTTGAAGTCATTAAAATAAAATAATGTCATGTCAAAAATAATAATGGAGGTACAAACTAATCTCTGTCATCTTCTGTGAGCAATATCATCTCCTTTAATAGACATAGTGAGGGCTTCAATTATCGGTTAATGAAATGATCATGCTTTGAGTAACCAGTTAATTATTTACACAGTAATATGCAACAACTATTGACAAATGCCCATCCGAAAATATTAGAGATTAAAGGAATGTCTTTAAATTAATTAATTATTGTTTATTCAACGTGTGTGATAGTTATTTATTACTGGATGATTCCGGGCTCTTTTATTATGTTTCTTATATTATTAATGTTTATGTTTAAGGCTGAAAAGTGCTGTGTCCAGTGTGTTTCCATACCAACTAATGTGAACCTGAATACTGTATATTTACAGATACCAGCAACTGATGATTGAAATGCATTTCATTTAATGTTGTTTTGATATTTTTGCTTGTTTATAGAAAATGCAGTTGAGGCAGAGATGAACCGGTCTCTGAGAGAAGACCTTTGCCATCTGTCGAGTGACAACCTCATTATTTTGTCTTACCTCATCCGCTTCCTGTCCAGAGTGGCCACTCACAACCAATCAAATCAAATGCCTGTGGAAAACCTGGCAACCATCTTCGGGCCTTGTATATTTCAGTAAGTTGCTGTTGTTAATGCCACATTGAAATCCTCTCCAGACTTGTACTGGGACACAAGGTTCCTCCAGTCAAACCAGTATAGCCTTGGTACACTGAAATTATGCTTGAACAGACAGTTTTGTGACTGAACAGCTTTAAGAGAGATTGTTGTCCTGTGTATACATTTTAAACTGTGGGTTTTTAAACTTTGAAGAAAGATATAGCTGGAAAGATTTGATAAAAGTATGATCAAAAACAGTCAAGATTTTAAAAAAAGTTCCCTTCATAATTACTGTAAGTGAATACTTATGGTCTTTCTTCAAGCTTGTCTTTGTTAGATCCAGATGTAGAAAAAAGGTTTTGTTTGTCAAGATGTCAACCCACTAAGCGTCTAATCCAATTCACCAGCTTCAATGGGTTTCTTTTACAGCTCAATTTTTCCACATTTGAGCCACTAAGTTGGGGTGGAGTCGAGTTTGTCCCTTTGAGGAAATGGGTGTGGATTGTGGTTGATAACACTGAGCATGACACACAAAAAGACAGATATAACAGGGGTCATCAGGATTTTACCGGTTGCTTCTCCCCTCCTGTTTACAGAGTGCAGCCTCCACTGTAAACAAACACAATCTCTAGGGAGATGCACTTACAATTAGACTTTTATTGATTCAGTTTTTGCCCCAGTGGCACCCATTTAACTGCTTCCCCATCCCTTGATCTTCCACTCTCATCTTTGTTGGCCCTGTTTTCTCTAAACGTTGACGACATTTTAGTGGAATGTGGTGTTAGTCATACCATTAAGTTATCCATATGATGGGAAAATGTCACGTGATTATAGCCAGTGAAAGAAGGGTT
Source organism: Plectropomus leopardus (assembly GCF_008729295.1). NCBI lineage: Eukaryota > Metazoa > Chordata > Actinopteri > Perciformes > Serranidae > Plectropomus > Plectropomus leopardus. The sequence goes on along the minus strand of NC_056477.1, from coordinate 10,267,185 downwards.
GGTTAAGGAGTATGAAGTTGGCAGCAGAGGCTTGGAAAAAGTTGGGGGTGGGTTTGGGTTTTGGTAGCTTCAGAGAGTTGGAGGATATCCTTTGCTTTTTTCTTGTTTTTCAGGCATTAGTTTCCAACTGGTCCAGCCGTGGGTACCAGGTTTCTCCTCAGTCATTAGTTCCAGGTCCACCCATAAACTAAATTACCCCATATTCAATTTTATTTAACAAAAGGTAAACACATGGACTTACAACACAGTGAAATACAGCAGGAAAAGCGAGAATTAAGTGCAATTACTTAAAATGTAAATTTATAGCACTGTAACAAAAAAGTGCATATTACATGGTACAAGACTGGTGACATGAAAATGCTGCAAAGGCACAGCATGTTAATAGGTCAAGAAATACCAAGAGCAGGGCAATAAAATCGTTGCTGTTCTGGAAAAAATAAACATGTTGATGTGAGGCACTTAACCTTTTAAACCAGGAGCAACATCACTTTTCTTGTGCTGCCTTCAGGCACCTTTTTTTCACAAGTATTTAAACCTAAGAACCCTGAGCAAATTGGTGCAAATCTTTTAAAAACATAAAGGAAAAGGCAATAAGCAACTTGGAAAGAAATATTTCACAAATTGCAAGAAGTTGATACAGGGGAAAATGTCTATGAAAAAAAGAAAAACAAGCTAGGGAAAAACAATATTTATTGACAATTATCATAATTACATATTTGAAATTATTTTTTCAGAATTATAACATTTTAAAGCACTTTGTACATGTTCAGGTAAAATTCAGGTAACGGTCTCATACTTGTACTTGCTAAATTCTTGTCAATTTAAAAAAATAAAATCTTTTTTTGGTTCCCACATGTCCTTCCCATGTTTTTGAAAGAATTAAGCCATTTTTTTTAGGTTTTGAAGGGTTAACAAAGTCACATGGTCTGTAGTATAGTAGTAAAGTGTTTTTTTCAAATAAACTTGACACATTCTCGAGTCACTTGCGGTCCATTCAAAATGGACACGAGACCCACTTTTGGACCATGACCCACCAGTTGGGAACCACTGGTATAATGGTTTAAATGAAACAAACTATGATGATGAATCAATAAGGGATACATGCTGTAAAATAATGCCTAGCTAAACAAATCGACTATTTTGCCGAAAATAGCTTCTAAGCAGCATTTAAGTAAATTTTTTGATTCATTCATTTTTGTTAATATTGCTATCAATGTAATATTGAATGACTTGTTATGACAGACATTGTAGCACATGTTCTTGCCATGAAGCATGTGTGACAGCTTCTTTGGCAGTGCCCCTCCCGCCCAGTAACTCGTGCATATTTGTCATCTAAGCCCTTCAACAGCCTGTTGCTCTCATGTGTCTGTTATGTAATCCATGTGTCAGATTTCTCCTGTCCTGTCCTTCCAGTCGACCTGCTGGCCATGTAAACACACATTTATTAATACTCACATGTTTTACATTCTCTTCCTTGGGTGTTTACCCACCATGTATAACCGAATAGCATTTTGCCGAAGTTTTTAGTGTAGAATTTTCAAAAGAACAGTCCAAAAAGTCAATATTTAAAATGTTGAAAAAAATCATAGCACAGAATGTCTCAGAATGCCGTACAATGGCATGCGGTAAAAACGGTAAAAAAGAAGACATCGTTCTAGATACAGATAAAACTTATTGTACAGCATTTAGAAAAAGTTTATGTTGTAAAATTTCAGTCCAAAAAGTCGACCTTTACAATGTTGAAAATTGGCTCACTATAGTAGGGTTAGGGTTAGGAATTCATCATTCTGAGTGTCAAAAAAAGGATGATGTCAACAACACCATGGCTTATTGAAAACAAATGGCAGCTTCCAGGTAAACATGTGGAAACTATTTTGAGGTGGCGCTACCTCCATATTGTAAATGTTTTGACCAGAAACTGTACACATCTCTGAACTGCTGTTGTAATAAAAGTAAAGCTTTACAAGCTTTTACTGCCTGGCTGTTTATTTTGGTCACTGGGAAATTAGTTTTCCAGATCATTAGATTTTGATTCACCGCATGCAGTCAGACCAGTTCATTCCAGTTCACTGCTGTGTATGCCTCTTTCCACAAGATGGAGCCCTTTTCCATTGTGCTGTCAGACTCAACAGAGGGCCATTTTGAATACACACAGCAGAGCGTATGTGACATTGTTCCTCTGTGTCTTCTGTACGCAGCGTTCCTGCAGGACCCAGGATGCTGGAGGAGCAGAGTGTGTGTAACACCCTGCTGCTTCATCTTCTGAGGCATCAGGACATTCTCTTTCCAGTCCCAGCCGAGGACGCAGTGGCCTCCTCGATCGCCTCCTCCTCACCTCCTCCTACTCTCTCTGCTCTTTCACACTTTGAGGTGAACCATGTTTTGTTTTCCTCCCTTTGACAAAAATTGTTAGATCATTCATTGAATTTTATGGTGTGTCTTTTTGCATTTCTGCCAGTCTTTAAACTCAAGCACTATGTACAGGGTAGCAGAAAGAAGTGAAAAAGTCTTGAATTTTACTATCTATATCAATTTATAAAGATTTTAAATATTTTTCCTCCCTGCTCTGATGGTTACATTATTTATAGATATTATTGGTATGCTGTATCCGGCTGTCCAGAGTCTAGCATTGAAACAGTCTTTAGTTTCACAGTAAACCATGGTAACGAACTGAACAGGTAATGTTACCTTTCCAAATTTGAATCATCACAAAACCATGTGTCACTACTACACTTTAAAAGGCTCATTGTAAATACTGTGCAGCATCAGCCAAAGTTAGCAACAGTTTCCCAGACACAGGAGCGTAGGTGGAGTAGGTGCAGCATGCAGCTTGGTTTGGTTTGCTGTTCTCTTGTTTACACAGTGAGTGTGCAGCAGGCAAACCCAGCGATGCTCCATGCATGCTAAAGTCAATGCATATATTATATGGTATTTACATGTGTACGTAGGTTTTTGGCTCTTTTAATATTTTTATGTTTATGCACACAAGTGCATAGTGCTGCTAATTTTATTTGTGGTTTTCAAAATAAAACTTGGTTCAGTGTATGTATCACTGCTTTTACTACTGATAACTGTAATAACTTCGATCACTGTAAATGTGATATTAAATTTTCATACCGCTACCTCTTTACTGGAGTTAATAAACACCTTTAATGGACTGTGCATGCAGGAGGCTGTGTAATCCTTTCGTTTGAGTCAGCGCTATCAGACCTGTAGCAACCACTGTTGCTACTGCCAGATACAGTAGCTAGAGAGGCCTTCCACTTATCTGGTTCCAGGTCTTGCTGAATTATTAATTATGTTACTAAGAGTTAAACGCTTTAACAAAATGTTTTGTATATATCAGTAAATTCATGCTCTTAAAAAATAGTTATAGGCTTTTTGTTTCTAGTGGCTTTTTGTCATTCTTTGACCAGTACGACCAAAACGATATTAAATTGCAAAGTCTCAAATATATTTAGCAGAAACTGTGTAAATGCATATAGATAATGTCCAAAAATGCTTTGTTTTGGTAAGGTTTTGTTATCTATTTATACTAGTGTGTGCATTTACTCTTGTTGTCCTTTGGCAGGTCCAATCCAGCAGCAGTCACTCAGAGCAAAATACTGTGGAGAGGTTGGAGGAAGACACCACTTCAGTCTCAGAGACCAGTGCTTTTAACCAAACAACAAGGATGCAATCTCAGCTCAACAGGTACTTTCACTACCTTTTTTATAGATAGATATTGCCCGTATCCATGCAACTGTTTTATTTCTGCCTGAACCACAGTTAAAGCATCAGCGAGCGTGCACGTGGTATGAATACACACACGTGTCTCTCTTTATATCCTGTCCCAGAGGGGATAATTAGGACCTGACGTTTTCTCCTACAGTTCTCTGTATGCAGCATCGTTTAGTCAGTTGTCAGGTTGATGGTTGTATCATGGGTGATAAGGCTGAGAGGTCACACACAGGGAATTAAGGCCAATCCCTGGAGGTCTTTTGCACTCTGTTCATGCAAGTAAAAAAAAAAACAACTGTGTCTCAAACTACCCCACAGAAACCATGACTCCCAGTATCTGTAGTCAACAGGGAAAAGTGCTGTTGCTTCTACAGCTGACTTTCAGTCTAATACCAAGTTCAAAAATAGCATCAGAGTTTGCCTGCTTGAAGGAGCAGAGAAGTGGAACAATGGCAATTTGGTCCCCCAGTCAGAATCTACACAGTCACTGCCATCTGCTTGCGGGGAACTTTTTCCCACTCAGAACTTGGAGGCTACTGTGCTATTTTCTATTTTTAAATTGTGAATGTGGGTTGCCACAAGGTTTGCAGACATCCAATTACATTTATATATTTTCTATTTTTGTCCATCCCAAGTCAGCATGCGACATGGTATTCACGTGCACTTGCTGGTTAATTTTGTGGCTGCCCCCCATGCGTGTGAGTATCGCTGTGTGGTATCTTAATTTGCCGAGTTCTGCTTATAGCTGTGAAGACACTTTATTTGTTGCCTCTTTAAGCAGACATATGTTTGTGGCTCTGTTTACTTAACGATGAAACAGATCTGTCCTCAGTGGTATTCAGTTCAATAATGCTATTTGAAAACAAGCATTAGGTACGACTAATAAAACCCTTGTGAACTAATGGCGACATTTGATATGAAGGTCACAGAAATATTCAGAGGCATCAGTACAGCAGCCAGATGTCAGACTGACCCAGACTGTAATTTAACTACTCACACGTGTCATTTTGAAGAGGAGTCAACAGTAAATGTAGCTGTACAGGTGGCATGACATGTGCAGTGTGCGTGAGCGGGTCTTTCCCAGCTGACGTGGAAAAGGTTGGTGGTTGTCCAGATCTTTGCAAAGCAGTACATCAACAGACACAACCCCTTTTTATTTATTTCCACAACTCACGTTGATGCTCTTAATCCAGCTGCCCACCTGCCAAATGACTGTTTATGCCCGTTACTTTGACCTCACTGTTTAATAAAACCAGACACCGAGGCAATGTCTCCACATAGCCCAAAGCAAGAAAAGGTTCATCTGTTACAGATATTAAATTCTACACTTTAAAATCAGTCACACTTGCTGAGTGTCAAACCTCAAGTAGACGTTATTTGATGCCAGTTTTTTGTGTTCTCACCACTTTTAAGTGTTTGTTTTTTTAGCACTTGTGGGGCAAACAAATATCAATAATTTTTCATCTCACAGCTTCCCACTCTCATCTGCTTAGCAGGCATAAGATGCTGCATCATTCCAACTGTCTGTCTTTCTAGATCTAATATACTGTCTGAAATCCAAGGCTTTTTCTCTTTCCTTATTAGTCCAAGCCCTGTTTCTCATCTGAGGACATCCTGATTCAATAACTACAGCAAATGCAGGGGTGTGAAAATGTTTGTTGTCGTTATTTATTTATTTATTTATTTTTTATTTCGTACCTTCATGGCAAGAGCAGCAGAACAGGAATCAGATCAAGTATTCACATTTCTCACGGTTCCTTTGTTAAATTTGGCATAAACAAGAGTGGGGCTTTTTTGGGTTATTTCCTTCTGCACATGTCAGACTGGGATTTGTCACTGGGATGTTGCCTGGTATTTTTGCATGCTGTTCCTTTTGGACCTTTGTGCCTTCCTGACGTCACATACCGTATTGATTCTAGTCTTATTATACCTACAAAGGGTTTGTTTTCAAAACAAGCGTCTGTTTTCTGTCTCTCCCCAGCTACACAAGATTTAATTCTGAGATAAAGGACAGAGGATTGTCAGGAGGCTACTTGTTTAATACAGTAAATGTATCTTTCATGCAAGTAATTTCATTTATTCATTAAGTGATCAATTTTTAGGCTGTCTGGATATGTAGGTCAAGAAATGTATGTCAAATAATGGGGTTTGTTGGTTGATACACACGAATAATCTTCTCCCTGTAGTCAATTTTTTTAAATCAGTATTAAGATTTTCATCAGTTTTGACTGTGCAGATCACGTGGCATTTAACTGGTGTGTTTGAGTTTGAGTCTGTGCACTCTTGGAATTATTTGTCAATTTGTGTGAGCTGTCTTGTCTCAGCCTCAGAACCCACTTCCAGCTATATAACACTTTATATTAAGGTGGAATGGTTGACTTGATCCCAAATATGTGCTGGTCTGTTAGGTTTTATATTTGTGTCTGTGAGTATGTGTGCTCATATGTAAGTGTGTGTGTGTGTGTGTGTGTGGGTGAGTGAGCTCTCTGCCTCCGGGTGTCACTCGTGCTGTTGACCATCACCGTCTGTGCTCTTTTCTTTATGTGTTTGGCTTTATTTCATCCCTCCAAAGCAGCGAGCTGTTCATTGTCTCATGTAACTCCGTAAATCACACTGTTGTGAGTTTAGATGTTTCAGCAAAGAATGTTTTCTTGTCTCGTCTGCTTCAGTGACAACAGCCATGGGTCTACAGTCCTTGCCAAGTGAGTGAGATAATGCATGGTGGTCTTGAGCGTAAAATAGAAATGCAGTTGCTTTAGAGCAGGGGTCAGTGATGCATAAACTATTCTTAGTATGCTGCTATCTGCCTATAGAGAAATGTGTGGTTTTAGGAACAGTAATGTGTGCTTTTAGGAACAGTAATGTGTGCAGGTTAACATTGTTTATAATGTACTGTCTGTTTGTGTAGTTATCTATGCAAAGTTTGGTTTATTTTTACCTCGTCTGTTCAAGCTCTGTTGGCATGGAGATTGTTTGAAGAAGGGGAACTTGAAAAAGAAAAGTAATTTATGTTCATACTGCAGGCTTCTTTCCGCTTGGCCCATCCTTAGACAACAGCTTAAGCAGCTAACATTAGTGTCTTGTTGCTGTTGTGCTGACCCGTCTGCTGTAGGTTAAAGCTCCGGAGTCACGCACCGCTTTAAGCAAGTACATGACTGATGGGATGTTTTGGTTAACGTCGCAGCGAATAAGTTGTGCTTGTTTTTGCTGGGAGCAGCTCATTAGAGCTTCATGAGATGTGTCATAGTGTAACATCAGATTAAGCACTGCTGATTCATGACCTGCTGGATGTTACCCGGTGAGGACCTCAGCAGTTTTCTCAGGGATTTATTGTTGGCCATTACAGACATAACCCATCACAATGATATTCAGATTGATACAAAAATCTAGTATCGCAATATTTTGCATGGTAATATTGTATTATTACAGGGATGCCATGTAAAAATGTTCCTTAAGTGACAAAATTTACTGTTCTTAAAAGGTAGTTCATTCCAATATATTGCCATATATGTTATTATAATACACAGCATATCGCAAAACATTTAAAATCGCATTAATACCTTCTGAATAAATGGGCTGCTAAGTATCTGTGACAAAATCCATTTTGTAAGAATTTATGAAATTATTTGAAGAATTGAGAAATTATAGTAAGAGGCCTGTCCGGCTTGTTAATGCCTTATTGCTGATCTCTAAAGCAAGTAACTGATTTATCTACAATTAAGTAAGCCATTGGTTACAATTCAAAGATATACTCTGTAAAGGATGCCTCATCATCAGTAAGCGGTATTTCCTTTTTCTCCACACCTCCTCCTGTGTGCGCAAACCTTCTGTCTGTTTCAGTCTCTCTCTCACTGTGTCTCCACAGTCCTGACACACTGGTGCAGGGTTGTGAAACCAGCTCTGACGTCAGCACTGACATTCAGAAGCTGATTCCAGACCAGGAGGTTCTGGAGGAGAGCGGTACCAGTGCAGGGGCAGGCTGTGTGCTCTCCTGCCCCACTGACCCAGGGCCAGAGCTACAGCCACACCAGAGCAGACCAGCCCACAGCCTGCGGGGAGAGCTGCTGCAGTCGGAGTGTACCACACAAGGGTGAGCACTTCCTCTGCTTCGCTTTCACCTTACATGATTTGATAAGGTGATAGCAGTGTCGCACATGTTCAAACAATTTTGAGAAGAAAGGAAACATTTTTTTCTAAACATTCTCTTCAAAACCTAAACATATTGTCATTTTTTAATTTTGAACACAGAGGAATAACTCCTCTCTTGTTAAATGAGTGTTTCCTTATCAACAGGACCTGTTCTCTGTACAAGATGCCATCATTCACCTCCATATCAAAGCAAAAAGAGAAGGAAGGAGTAAAAGAGGAAGAGAGTAGGACACCATCCTTACCCACCAAAGACGACTTCTCAGTGGTGTGCATTTTTGATCTTCTCCTATTATGTTTTAGCCCTTGTTGTCTTTGTTTTCTTTTCTGTCATATTTTTCCTTTTTTTCTCCCTTTCTCAAACCCATTAATCTGTCTCCAGCTGTCAGCACTCAGCATCTCTAGCTGTGAATTTCACTTAGCGACAAGTGTTTCTGTGATCTTTCTGATTTATCTCCAGATCGATAAAAAAGTGGTAAATTTTTAAAGTACAGTCACACGCTGCCCCCTGCATGTTCTGTAAAGTACACTACAGTACACAATTATATCATCTTTTAACCTAAAAGTAGAGAATCTTTTAGCTCAACATGGAAGTGAAAGGTTAAAGGTATCATGGATTGTTTTTAAGGCTTCCACAGATGCGGGGCAGGAATCATCTATTTCCGACTGCTGTGTAGTGAATGAATCACAGAGCAACACCCAAACACAGACTCTGCACACACAGAGGTAAGAGGACCATTTCTGCATGATTATGCATGAAGGCATTTTGTTGCAGTTGGGTTTTGCTCCTTTGTTTAGCTTTGTACTGGTTTTGCAGAAGTGACCAAATGGTCACTTCTGTTTATTGCTCTCAACAGATAACATCCAAGTGGAATAAAAAAAAAAGCACTCACTTCACACTTTCTAAAATCAGATTTTTGACATTTAGCTTAACGTCAAACATGATTTCAAGTCAAATAGAAGAACAATCAACAACAGGGGCTATGTTAATTATTCTGGAGAAGTCTAAATCGATCAGAGTTAAATTAATCTGATTCCTTAGATGCCCCATGGTTCATCTCAGTTCAGCTCATCTCTCAGCCCTGCAGTCAAATTGAGAAGTAGGTTATCAGAGCAGTGTGCTGCTCACAGTCATGGTTTTGATATGATTCCAGTCCAAATAACACTGCCTTGCCACAGGGGCTCATGCGCAGCGGACCAACTAGCTAGATTAGGTCGTCCCTTGCATGGTGGCACGCTGACTTTTTGTTTGTGCTGCCTCTACAGAGCCACAGGACAGGTCTCTTAAATTATGCCTTATTAGTGTCAGACATGAAAAAGCCATAACCTTAACAGCAGTGCCAGATGACTCTGTGGCCCCAAAGCTACAGAATGTGCTGGGCAGTCCTGCCTGTAAGCAGACTTGATAGAATATTAATATTATGAACACAGACAGAGCACAATATGTATTTAAGTCACATGGACTGTGAACTGTGGGAAGAAACCGTGTTGGTTTTTTGTTTGTTTGTTGTTATTGTTTTTTTTGTTGTTTTTTTTTAACCAATTTTAACGTTATTTTGTTGTGTTTGCCTGTTGCTGACAGAATTTTCTTTTTCAGGATGCTGCACTTCATTGAGTCTAAGACAGAAGATAAAACCACAGAGTCTGAGAAGGTAAACAGGTCTTTTTGAAGCATACGTCTTTCCGTATGCTCCCATTTAAACTCATTCATTCTGTGATGCCAAGGTCTGAGAGTTTGTAGCCTTAGGCTTGCAAGCTAGCAAAATAAAATGCACTAATGCACATAAAAGCCACCACTGAGAGAGCCTTAAAGTCTAGACAGATCACCTACGATTATAGATTAAAAAAACAAAGTTGATATGAATGCTTTGTTAAATAACTCAGACCAAGGAAAAGGGGACAGTGTACATCCATTGTTTTGCTGGTCTTTTTTTTTTATCCGATCATTATCAAGATGAGCAGCAAAGTTCAAAAGTTTAAAATACAAGTACCAATAGGAACAGATAACATCATAAAAATCATACCAAAACACAGCAACGGACACAAAGCTCACTGGAATTAGAGGCCAATAAAGATCATTGCAAATATTTGCACTTGTTTAAAAAAAACCAAACAAAACAAAAACATTTTTCTGTAAGAACTAATTTTAAAGTTGGGGCTGCATGTTATGCAAATTCTACCTTTATAAGATGATTGCACTTGACCATATTAATTTTAATGATATTTTGGTTCATTGAACAACCCTATTTAAAGTACTTTTGAAAATGTTTTCAAGTTTAGTTTGCTTTGCATTTTCCTTGACACCAGGACTCTCATACAACAGGTTGAATGAATTTACCCATTTTTAAAGTACTTTTTTTTGGCAGTAAATAACAACATACAATTAGGATGCCTTTTTTAGTTTTGAACGTCACACAGCTGGGTGATGATAACAATTAGGGTAACTGCTATTAAACCTGGACCCACAATTTCCTTCAATAGAGTTAAACTTGAAAAAATATTTCAGTCTGTCTTGATTTTTGTTAAATAAACTCGTTTAAACTGACATTGAAAAGATAAGTGCGTCTGTTGAAGAGTTAATAAAAAGGAAGGAAATGAATTATCTATTATATATGTATCAGTGTAACCTTCATTTTTACATTGACATGTGGGTGTGTGTGCCCACTGGTGTGTGTCAGTAAGTGGGCTTCAGGAATGAGACTTCTTTTATCGTCTGTTCCTTCAGGGGAGAGGAGGAGGAGGATGTAGTGGTTCTCCTGACAGACACAATGATTGCAGAGGCAGGGCCAACAGCTATGACGTGAGTTTTCTTTTCCCTTGCTCTTTTTAGATACACAAATTAACACTTTTTTTTTGGATGAGGGTGTCTGTGACAACAAGGTTGCTTACACCTCCAGTGATGGTGTGTATCAGTGTGTGTGTGTGTGTGTTAATGCGCGCACCTGCATGTGTATTGCTAGGTATGAGCTTGCTTGCCTGTGGGTGTTTTTGCTTCAGTAATAACAGCCTCACTCCTTCCCCTCCCCTCCATCCTTCCACCTCTTCTGCGTGACGCACAGAGCTGTGTTTTTTGTTTTTTTTTTATGAATGAACAGCTGAGGAGGGTGAAAAAGGAAATGCCAAGCCCTTTTCTGCTGCTGTTGATGATGATACTGAGAATGATGTCAGAGCGCCTAAATGAACCAAAAAAAGCCCTGAATGAATCTGCATCTTTATTTTTTCCTCTCTGCACCATCAGAATTCATCGCATATACACCCACTTAAAAACACACACTCATCCAGAGGCGGCCAGTTACGTGACTCCCAGCAGCTCCATCAAATAGACTCCTTAGCTTGGTCTGACAACGTTGCCATGGAAACGCCTCGTCATATACAGTACCTCTCTCCTCCGTGGCGCACACACCCACCCACCCACACCACACGCACTGAGATGAGCGGTATTCCCGCTGCCCCCTCCCTTTTTTCATGCATGATGAATAATCCATGTGGAGGCAGTTCAGCAGCAGAAGTGCCGGGAATGCCGGTCTGAAGGGAAACCATGTGGATTTAGGGATTGTCTTTGGGGGCTTGCAATACACTCACACACCCACAAACATGCGGAGCAGCTGATCTGGAAATCACAGTGATACTGCTAATGGAATTACAGCGTGTTGCTCATCAGGGATCCCACCTTGTTTGCTGATGCACAATAGGAATCTTACTTACTGGCTGACAAAACTCAGTGGGATTCTTGTCTTGCTGGTTGAATGCCTGGCTGGCGAGCTGCAGCAGAGCAAAGTCTGTTTAATGAAGATACGCACTGCCTCACATGTGCTGCTTGTAATGACCATTTCTGTCTGCTTTTATTACTGACTGTGAGCCTCCGACAATCAAAGATTTATTTTTCGAGAAGTTTGTTCCGTGCACTACAGCCACCCGCAACGGCAGCCTGCTCACAGAGCTATATTTACTGTGTTGTGACTCATTCCTTTCTCAGGAGGACAACCACTCGTCTCACCTCATCCTGCAACTCTCTGCTTGACCACGCTCCAGAACCAGAGTATTTATTTTCGTGGGAGAGAATAAAATGTTTTTACACGACTTCTCAAGATTTCTGAGCAGCATGTGAAACGCTGAAGACTCCCTCCGAGAAATCTACGACAGAGCTTTCTGACTTCTCTCCTCGCTGCCTGTCTGAATCCCTGAAGTCATGTTCTGCTTCTGTTTCCAGAGCCCCTCCCTCAAGCTACAAGCCCTCGAGGCTGACTTGGGACCCTCGCCGACAGACCCCCAAGTTCAGGATAACCTCCCTGCCCAGCAACAGCCTCTTTGTGCTGAAGAGCACAGCCTGTGTGTGACCCACAAGCTGCTTCTCCACCCTCCGTCGCCTCCACCAGCTCATCAGGATCAGGTCGACTCGTCACAGTGCGGTAAGACCATGACAATTAAGTGCAAATATACTAATTTCTGAACTTCCATTGTTAAGTATTTATTAGATGTTGTAAAAGCACATTGCTGTTAATTTAATTGACTATCAACATATAATTAGCACCTGACAGTACTGTACTTTCAGTATGGAGGGTCTCATTAAGAATCAAACCCATAATCCTGTCAATGCAAGAGCCACACTTCATGTATACTGTATAAGTGCCATTGTTTAGAGCACATAAGTCTTCATCTTTTTTCATTCAGAGCATCCTTCCACTGAAGCTGCTGTAATTCGTTAAATAAATGCACGTTAAATAAATGCCAATAAGTCTTTGCAGCAAGCCATATGAGTGTCATCATTTCCCTGAGCTGGGTGTGTCTTTTCTTGATAAATTAAGTAACAGTGCACTGATATGAGATGCTGTTACAGTTGCATCACTTCTCAGCCATTTGTTACGTGATGAATTGGTTCATATATACATATATATATATATATATATATATATATATATATATATATATATATATATATATATATATATATATATATGTGTGTGTATATATATATGTGATATCTAGAAACAAATGTAGATTTTTTTGCATCTTTTTTCTTCTTTCCATGTCTTTCTTATGAGGCTAAACAAGAAATTAGTGTGTTTACAGAGATTATAACAGCTAAAAATGATGAAAACTGTAATTTTACTTTATTTGTTAAAGATAGGATATACATAGTGAGTATCTTGAATAGAAAATGGCTTTTTGTACATCCTTCTTTTTGTCTCCCTCTTTCTCTCTCTCTCTTCCTTACTCCTTGTTTTCTTCCTGCTTCTTTCCTCTACCCTTTCTCTACCTCCCTCACATCTGTTTTTGTCCATCTAATCTCCTACAATAACAATGACATTTTTAATCTCAAATGAGAAATCATCACAATTATGTGAGATTTAAGTTGATATTTTGTCCCTTTTATCTCTTCAAGTAAACATTCCTTCCCATCAATCATCCGACTCCAGTCCTGTCTTCTCCATTGCCACTCTTTCTGAGGGGATTTCATCAAATGACACCCTGCCGAGCCCACCTGGCCTTAACACCAGCCCACTGCTCTCCCGTTTTACGACGAGCGACTGCCCCGTTCCCTCGCCACGCTGTCCCAGCCTCAGTCACAGCCTGCGCTACAACCTGGACCCTGATACAGCCCCTTCTCCACCGTGCTCACAGCCCATACGCATGTAAGACAACAGCTTCCTCAGTCACTTTATTTAGGAATACTGACTCATAGATGGGATGGTCTTAAAGTGGCTTGAAAATATCACAGTGCTAATTCCAGACAGATGCAGAGTGGAGGATTTTTTTTTAGTGGCTGCCAAAATAGCTGATAAAAAAAATGCACATTATCAGTTCTTCTATGGAGGAACCATGTGTGTTTTTCTCTCCAGGGCTCGCAGCAGTGTCCATGCAGACCCAGATGAGGGCTCCGTATCCATCTCTGTGCTCAACAGACACATTCACACCCTGAGGAAAAGGATCAGGCGTTTTGAGGAGCGTTTTGAACAGGAAAAGCACTACAAGGTGAGGGAGGAATTCAGCGCTACTTGGTCAGCTGGGAGGGATTTTTCTTTTTTCTTGTATTTCTGTGTGTGTGCATTTCTGGTCGGGTGTGAATTAGTGATATTGAAGTTCTAAAATGATTCTGCGAATACTTACTACAAACATTATATTAGAGCCAGGTATTCCCTCTACTGGTACTGTGGAAAATTACATTATGGTGAACAGCAGTCATTGGTGAAGTGGTTAAGGACTACTGTAGTACTAAACGTTAAAATTAGAACTGACCCAGACCTGGAAGAGGAGACAAGGTCACTAGTGATGTAAGTATTGTTGTTGTTGTTTTTTTCAGCCAGCTCATAATGACAAGACGGCTCATCCAGAGGTGGCCAGACTGATGAAGGAGCTCATCAGAAGTCGCAAGCAGCTTAAAGGTCAGTTTCATAACCATAAACACACACTCAAACACTTGAAATAATGACCGCAGTGGTTGAAGACCTATTCAGATCTTTGCTTGAGTAAAAGTACAAATGCAAAAGACTTTTGTTTAAAATCCTACTACAGTTAATGTACATAAGTATTATCAGCTAAATGTACTTAAACCATCAAAAGTAAAAATACTCATTCTGCTGTACATGGCCCCTTTGACCAACATATTATAATATATGAAATTGCTAATTATAAATAAAGATGCATCAATGCATAAGTATCATTTTTCTGCTGTAGCTATTCATAACAATTTTAGGTACAGCTAAATGATTTGGGTAGAAAAGAAGAAACACTCAGAGAGTTTTACCTCAAATGGGCCTAAAACATGAATGGAAACATCATGGTTTGATTGGAACTGCTAATAACTCGGACATCTGCAATGTGATAACTGCACATTTCTTTTTTGGCAAGGAGCCACAAGCTAGAAATGTCTGAAAGCACTGGTTTAAGTTTTATAAATGCATTGTATTTTATAAGATTATAATGTGGTTTTAATTTAAAATCTTAATCTGAAAAGCAACTACAGCTGTCAAAGTTGACAAGGCAAGTACTTGTTCAGAAGTATATAGCAGCATAAAATAAAAAAATACTCTCTGCACTTAATTACAGTACGTGCTTACATGTACTTAATGTAATTACTTTCCAAAATTTTTCACAATATCAACATGCTTATCAAACAACCACAGTCCAAATTTTAGATTCACATGGTCCCAGCTTAAATGTCACCATGTTCCTCTGTACTGTTGTCTTGTTGTAGAGCTAAAGATGAGACAATCAGAAGAAGGCGGTCTGAGAGGGCAGGGAGACTTCAGCCCATCAGCTGAAACCTGCAGGACCAACACAGATCTCAGGGAGGCAGCAACAACAGGAACCGAGCTGCAGCAACTCAACAACAACAGCAACGCCAAGCCACATGTGGAAGAGACGGTCAACATTATAACCAACAGGCTGAAGGAGAGACGACGAGAGCTGGGCCTTCCCGACAGTGTTAAGGTCTGTACTGCTGAAATCTTTCACCAGATATTGTAACTTAGGTTTGGTGGTCGACTTCATGGGAAAATCTGTGTGTTTATGGGCCTCTTGCAAGAAATTATATATGTACAAATTTTCTCTTATTTTTGCTCGCATCCAGGATTTGTTTATATTTTGTTCGTACCCACTGGTTTTTGGGATTTGCCTATGTTTTGTTTCTGCTTTTCACCAAGGTAAGAGACAATTTTACGAGTGCTCGAAAGCACTTTTACCAAAATAAGAGAAAAACGTCTTGCTTTCACAGTCCACAAATTACTGTTCAACAGAAAAAAAAGTTTTATATTTGAGGAACATTGTTAAAAATGCTTGAATATCATATAATCAAATTTTGTTAAGGTTTTATAATGACTGGATTATTTAGTTTCAGGGCTAAAGGAACACTACTATACATTACAGTTACTATGCATCCCTCTGCTGACCAGTGGTGTAATTTTACTAACTACATTTACTCAAACACTGTACTTAAGTACAAATTCACGTTATTTGAGTATTTTAATCTCATGCAGCTATCTTCTACTTCACAACAATTCATAGAGAAAAACTGTACTTTTTACTCCACTTCTGTTATTAGATAACTACTTTACAAATTAAGATTTTTGCGCGCAAACCAAAAATATGAAAATATACAAGAGCAGCTGAAACAATTAGTCAGTTAAGTAAATTAATTTGCAACTATTTCTTTTTTTTTGTAAGTCATTTTTAATGCAAAAACCATTTCATAGTTCCAGCTTCTTTTGTAAACTGTATTTATGAGGATGTACTGCTTTTTCTTTTAATTATTTTAATTATTTTGAGTTTTTCAAAGTATTCAAACCTTTTTGCATGTGCACTCTTAGTTTTAATATCCATCCATCCATCCATCCATTTTCTTCCGCTTATCCGGGGTCGGGTCGCGGGGGCAGCAGCCTAAGCAGGGAAGCCCAGACTTCCCTCTCCCCGGCCACTTCTTCCAGCTCTTCCCGGGGGACCCCGAGGCGTTCCCAGGCCAGCTGTGAGACATAGTCTGTCCAGCGTGTCCTGGGTCTTCCCCGGGGCCCCCTACCGGTGGGACGTGCCCTGAACACCTCACCAGGGAGGCGTCCAGGGGGCATCCTAATTAGATGCCCGAGCCACCTCATCTGGCTCTTCTCAACGCGGAGGAGCAGCGGCTCTACTCTGAGCTCCTCCCGGATGACCAAGCTTCTCACCCTATCTCTAAGGGAGAGCCCAGCCACCCTATGGAGGAAACTCATTTCGGCCGCTTGTACCCGCGATCTTGTTCTTGCGGTCACTACCCAAAACTCGTGACCATAGGTGAGGGTAGGAACGAAGATCGACCGGTAAATCGAGAGCTTTGCCTTTCAGCTCAGCTCCCTCTTCACCATGACAGATCGGTGCAGAGTCCGCATCACTGCAGACGCTGCACCGATCCGCCTGTCGATCTCCCGCTCCATCCCTCCCTCACTCGTGAACAAGACCCCGAGGTACTTAAACTCCTCCACTTGGGGCAGGACTTCGTCCCCGATCCGGAGGGGCACGCCACCCTTCTCCGGCTGAGAACCATGGCCTCGGATGTGGAGGTGCTGATTCTCATCCCAGCCGCTTCACGCTCGGTTGCGAGCCGATCCAGTGAGAGCTGAAGGTCACGGCCTGATGAAGCCAACAGGACCACATCATCTGCAAAGAGCAGAGACCCAATCCTGAGGTCACCAAACCGGACCCCCTCAACACCCTGGCTGCGGCTAGAAATTCTGTCCATAAAAGTTATGAACAGAATCGGTGACAAAGAGCAGCCCTGGCAGAGTCCAACCCTCACCGGAAACGAGTTCGACTTACTGCCAGCAATGCGGACCAAGCTCTGGCACCGGTCATACAGGGAACGGACAGCCCGTATCAGGGAGTCTGAAACCCCATATTCCCGGAGAACCCCCCACAGGACTCCCCGAGGGACATGGTTGAATGCCTTCTCCAAGTCCACAAAGCACATGTGGACTGGTTGGGCAAACTCCCACGCACCCTCAAGGACCCTGCCAAGGGTCCAGAGCTGGTCCACAGTTCAGCGACCGGGGCGAAAACCGCATTGCTCCTCCTGAATCCGGGGTTCGACTATCCGGCGGACCCTCCTCTCTAGTACCCTCGAATAGACCTTACCAGGGAGGCTGAGGAGTGTGATCCCCCTGTAGTTGGAACACACCCTCTGGTCCCCCTTCTTAAAAAGAGGGACCACCAGTCCAAGGGCACTGCCCCCGATGTCCACGCAATGTTGCAGAGTCGCGTCAGCCACGACAGCCCCACAACATCCAGGGCCTTGAGGAACTCCGGGCGGACCTCGTCCACCCCCGGGGCCCTGCCACCGAAG
Organism: Plectropomus leopardus; assembly: GCF_008729295.1. Taxonomy (NCBI): domain Eukaryota; kingdom Metazoa; phylum Chordata; class Actinopteri; order Perciformes; family Serranidae; genus Plectropomus; species Plectropomus leopardus. The sequence continues at coordinate 10,249,511 of NC_056477.1, read as the reverse complement.
AGCTTTTTGACCACCTCGGTAACCTCAGCCCCAGAGATAGAGGAGCCCACCCCTGAGTCCCCAGGGGGTTCCTCACCTTCCTCACCGGAAGGCGTATCGGTGGGATTGAGGAGGTCTTCGAAGTATTCCTTCCACTGATTCACAACATCCCGAGTCGAGGTCAGCAGCGCCCCATCCCCATCATACACAGTGTTGACGGAGCACCGCTTCCCCCTCCTGAGACGCCGGACGGTGGTCCCGAACCTCTTCGAAGCCATCCGGAAGTCATTTTCCATGGCCTCACCGAACTCCTCCCACGCCCCGCCGCACTCCTCTTGGCCTGTCAGTACCTGTCTGCTGCCTCAGGAGTCCCACAGGCCAAGAAGGCCCGATAGGACTACTTCTTCAGCTTGACGGCACCCCTTACCGCCGGTGTCCACCAGCGGGTTCGGGTGTTGCCGCCCCGACAGGCACCAACCACCTTACGGCCACAGCACCGGTCAGCCGCCTCAGCAATGGAGGCACGGAACATGGCCCACTTGGACTCAATGTCCCCCGCCTCCCCCGGGACATGGTCGAAGCTCTCCCGGAGGTGGGAGTTGAAGCTCTTTCTGACGGGAAACTCTGCCAGACGTTCCCAGCAGACCCTCACAATGCGTTTGGGTCTGCCAGGTCTGACCAGCGTCCTCCCCCACCATCGGAGCCAACTCACCACGAGAAGACTGGTTCCGGAGCCCAAGCCGTGCGTCGAGGTGAGGCCGACTATATCTAGTCGGAACTTCTCAACCTCGCGCACCAGCTCAGGCTCCTTCCCTACCAGAGAGGTGATGTTCCACGTCCCCAGAGCTAGCTTCTGCAGCTGAGGATCGGACCGCCAAGGTCCCCACCTTTGGCTGCCGCCCAGCTCACATGGCACCCGACCCCTACGGCCCCTCCTACGGGTGGTGAGCCCACGGGAAGGAGGTCCCATGTCACCTCTTCAGGCTGTGCCCGGCCGGGCCCCATGGGCAAAGGCCCGGCCACCAGGCGCTTGCCATCGAGCCCCACCCCCAGGCCTGGCTCCAGGGGGGGGGCCCCGATGACCCGCGTCCGGGCGAGGGGAACTCTGGACCATTGGTTTTCGTCATCATAGGGGTCTTGTGAGCTACACTTTGTCTGGTCCCTCCCCTAGGACCTGTTTGCCATGGGTGACCCTACCAGGGGCATGAAGCCCCTGACAACTGAGCTCCTAGGATCACTGGGACACGCAAACCCCTCCACAATGATAAGGTGGTAGCTCAGGGAGGGGTTTTAGTTTTAATAGTTCATTATATTTCTTGAAATCACATTCATTTTGTTTAAGTTTATTTAACAGCATGCATCAAGTTTTTGTTCTTACAGCCTTTTTTGGTGCCATCTCTCCAGCCTTTGCACACGACTCAAAATCTGGGCTCATATAGTGTTTAGGGGGAGTTACCTATGTTATTAGGGGACTTATGATCAGTGGGATTCATTATAGACCTCATCTGGGTAAGAATAGATTTTGGTGGTTAAGAGCATTTGGTGCATCTGGAGTTGACTCTTGTATTTTCTCTAACCAGAAAATATAAGAGACATTTAAGAGAACATTGCTGCATGAGGCCCAATGTTTGAAATGTGTCGACCGAATTGCATAACTGTTAACAGTCTGCGCTGTGCCTGTTTGTGCAGGAGATGTCCCATTTCCAGATGACTATGGAGAAGACCAGCTTGCAGAAGTGTTTACTCTACTTTGAGAGTCTGCACGGACGACCAGTAAGAGCAGTGTGGATGACTCACTTATATGCTCATGTCTTATGCTTATTTTTTTTAACTTGACCGCTCCACCTCTCCTTCTCTTTCATTACTGGTTTCTCTTAATTTCTGTTTGTGTATTAACGCTAACAACAAAATTGTTTGTTTGTGCTTCAGAGTACCAGGCAGGAGCGGACTCTGATGAAACCTTTCTATGATCGGTACCGTCTTCTCAAGCAGCTGCTGATTTCTTCTGCCACAACAGTCATCACAACCATTGTGAGTATACATCTAATGCTCAATTTTAAATTTTCAAAATAAACGAGATGTCAAGAACTACTCAAACCCACTGTATTTTACTTATGTGTGATTAAAATTGAACATGGCATACAGAAGTCACTCTACTGGCCTCTAGCGGCCAAATGTGAACATTACAGCAAACATTTGAGACATCTATGAGACATCAGAGGGCTACTGTATCCAGGCTGAATTTTGCCTTGACTGGATTGCATGAAAGCAGAGGCACATAAGTTACCATGGAGATTTAGCCTGCTCCTGACCAGGCTAACAGCCAAGCTTGTTTAATCCTGGTGCCTGATTTCTTCAGTCAGCTGTCACTCTGATCAGAAATAAAGATGTTTTATAATTATTCCATGATCTTTATGGCCTCTTTATTTTTTATTCATTTTTATTACCCTGCATTAAAATAGACTTACACTCTGTAATACATTAAAGTAGGCCTGCTATCATTTTCAGTGTGAAGTTAAAGGTAACATGCACACTGAGGGAGATTTAAACCAGGGCCAAACAGTTAAAGTCAGCACTGGTCTACAATACCACCTGTCCTCCTGATCATGTTACTGTCAGGTGTTCAGTGAATATGTAATATACTGGTAGGTAATTATTACATTTGTTGAGATGATTAGAAATGGCTAATGAAGTTGAAAAGGTGGTTTCAATGAAGTCAGTGATGAGGCTCTCACCCTCCCTCAGATGGTCTGTGTGGCATTGATAAAAATAATTAGTCTTCATAATACATTTAATGAATTATTAATTTCCACTGCCAACTTTTCAGGCAAAGTGTCAGATAAGATGAAATAAGATAAGATAGAACTCTATTAATCCCGACAGATTGCTCCAAAAATGCAGTAGTAAAACAAAAAACAAAATGTCCAACCGATTTGAAAAGATACCAAGTATCTCCTTGCATGGTAATGACGACGTGTCAGTGCAGCCGCAGTTAAAAATATTGAGTGATTAATGTAAATTTTAATCTAGAGCCAAAGGTCGCATTAACGGAGATTTGAACCCGAGACCCGCGGGCGGAAAACGATATAAGTATCCACTACACCACATTATCTTTGATATCCTTGAATCCGTGACATTACATCCATATTTCGCTTTTTTGCACATCATATGCTTTTCTTGCTCATAACATTTGCATGACAAGCTGCTGCTCACTCGCTGAAAACTCCGCTACTGTACACGCATTTTCTCCACGTCTGCATCACGACGATCTGTGATCGACACATGTGGTCTACTGATGATAACCGTGAACGCGCATTTATCCCAAATACTTACTGGCTTGACATAGTTGCACCTTCTCATCCTGGTTTAGCCGACGTGCAACGGATAAAGTCAGGAGTCACAGATGACGCTAGGTCAAGCCTCTAACCCCTTTTCCGTTATCCCGGATATCTAAATTCTACTTTTGTGCAATAACCCCGAGTTTATTCTGCAGAATAAACAATGGCAAGACAAGTAGTTCTGAAATCTCTCTGCTCTTTGACTTGCTAGTAATCAATTTAAATATAAACCATAACATAGTATGTTTGTGTTCGAAACTGCATACTAATATACTGCACAACACATATTCACTCAGAATGTATTACATACTGCCTGCTTCACATACCGCAGGTTACTGTTTATGACTGTTTATGCTTCAGTTGATTTGAGCAATACTTCTTTTCTGCAACACATGAATTTATCTATCATAACCTTACTGGTTTGAGCTACTGTTGAATGCAAAGGCAAATTAAAAAAGTAAAATACATTTTTATCTAATGGTTAATTATTTAAACTGTCTACTTCGCAGTCTGCCATTGGACAGTCTAAAAAAGCTGCAATGTATTTTGGGGCAAATGAGTTTGTCCAGTAAACTCACGTCTCATACTCAGAAACTTAAACTAACCTAATGCACATCTGGACATTTCTTGCATTCACAAATTCTACGCACTATGCAACTGGAACGCATTACATGCTCAATGTTTTGTCATACTTGGAAAAATAGTATGTATATGATTGCAAAAAGACCCTATGATTCCCAACAGGGTGAATAGTTAGTAGAGCCAGTAAAACAGACTGCATTGCTACCCCTGTTTTTTTTTTAATCTCATGTTTATTATGACAGATTAGTCATCCCTTTGTGTGTCTTTATACAGGAGGAAGAGGAGGGCTCTGACGAAGAGCATCCCAAACAGCGAAGCCCCAGGCTGCAGCGACTCCGGCTGAAATCTCCCAGGTGTGTGTCCTCAGATGAGTCGCCGCATCCGCCCTTAGAAATGTCTGAAACACCGCTGGTGTCCCCGCTGGAGGAGGTGAAGTGTTTTCAGCCACAGATCATCACCATGGCAACACTACATGAAGCTTCCAGGTATGGTGTGTGTGTGTGTGTGTGTGTGTGTGCGTGCGTGCGTGCGCGCGCGCGCGCGTGTGTGTGCGTGCGCGCGTGAGACTCCAGTTCAGACTCCAATGCTAAGATTTTTGTTTTTGTTCTGGAAATACATCTGTTAGGAAGCACTGAGCATGCGACTGGATAAATGAGACTTGGATTATACTGCATGAGTTGTGGGAGAGTTTGTAAACAGATGTTTTATAGTTTTGGTGTTAAACACGCTTCTCTTTACAAATCTTTCCAAATTCAAGGTAGCATGGTCTAATTATCTGAAATAAAAATGGTCTTCTTGTGAGTGAAGTATTCCTATAAAGTACTTGTGGTCATAGTTTAAGTTTACCTATTTACAGCCAATTTCTTTTTTTTCTCGACAGACCAGAATTACTGGATCACCTTAGGACAGCACGATCAGAGAAGCGGAGGCTTCACCAAGCGCTCCGAGAGTTTGAGGATCATTTCTACACACAAACCGGCAGGTAAAGGTTACACACACACAGACACTCACACACAGCACATCCAAACTACTTGGCTTTGAATTTTATTTAGTCTTTTAATAAACTTGGAACATTTGGTTTTCAACAATGCCTTGTGAAAAACAAAGAAAAAACATCCACGAAAGAAATTCCATCGTAATGGTACGACAGTGTAATGCACACTCATTTAACGATAATACAGCACAGAGAGCTCAGGAAAGAGACGAAGAGATAGACGTTTGCTCTGAACTGTACACATCCTTTCTACTGTACATGTTAGTCCTCCAAAGTAAATACAGTAAGTTTTTGATTACAATACACACTGTACAAAGCTATCTGAGTAAGGCAACATAGGGACTATCAACCAGTGATGGAAGCTGCTGCAGGTTGTTTGAAACTGCTAGTTTTGCCTTGTGTTTGCATCTTTTTTTCCCCTCCGTGTATTAACAGGGCTTGTCAGAAGGAGGACCGTGGACCGATGGCGGAGGAGTACTGCCAGTATAAGAACCTCAAAGCAAAGCTCCGTCTACTGGAGGCCCTGCTCAGTAAACAGGACTCAACCAAGAGCAGTTGAGTTAACTCACAGTGGGACTTTTCTCTAACTTAACAGGACTCGATCATTTCTGGAAAATCAGGTTGTGAAGCCGATGGGTCTGATCTTGTTTCATGCCATGCTCATTATGTTGATGCATTTTACATGAGAAAAACGGATGGAAATCGTGACAATCGTAAAAAGCAGTTATGCAGAATTCCCTCAAGTCCCAAAAACACATCCTTTGTCATTATGACGCATCTACAAACCTGATGTAGCAAGTGTATTCTATGTAGCACTAATTTATGTCGAGGATGACGAGCTGTAACAACTTGATGTTAGTTACATATTAGTGAATTTAAGATTATTCTATGTATATTATGGCACTTTGTTACTTGCTTATTTCCTTGCCAAAAAAATCTTTTTTGACAGCTTCGTCTGTAGTTAATGTGGAAACTGCATTTTTTTTTTTTTAAAAAGTGCTATCTTGGCAAAAAAATGTGTAAGCTTAAATGCAATCAATGAGACAATCCTGTCGTGTTTGTGCATGTCAGTTTTTTAGTCCTACATTGTGCTATGATATGCATTCAAAATGTCAGTTGATCTAAAATGTGACCACTCAATTGACATGTTCACCTTCGAAAATAGCGTGTGGATGTTGGCATTGTAGTGCAAGTTCTATCAGCTGTCAAATTATTAGTGTTTATCCCCCCTATTTTGCCTGTATGAAGATAATTCCCCCTAAATGCTGTTGTTGACAATGATCAGAGCTTGTGACATTGTGCACTTCTGGTTTATATAATTTTCTATATATATAGATAATATATATATGAATGTATCGATAAAAATAAATATTTTTTCACATTTATTCTGCTAAACACAGTTTATGGTTCTACTTTCTTTCTTTCCACAGACTACAGTAAAACAAGAGCGACTGTTGCAGAAAAGGTTGCTATGGTAGAGGTACTGACAGCTTTCAAACTCATGCTGCACAGAGCTGCATCATGCTTTTTTTTTAAAGGTTAACAAGTAGTTCACACTTGGTCATCAAAGTCTTAGTGAAAACACATTTTAGAGGCTGTTGCATTCATAGTGTTAAGATTCCACAGCGGTTTCACGTCTTGTTTTTAACACCTTTGGTATAAAGGAAGATGACTATTGATGCTGCAGCCCTAGAAAATTGTAGTACCAGTCTGTGCCACTAGTAGGAGGTAAAAAAAAAAAGTCTGAATTCATCTACTGTGGAATGAGAAGAAAACATTTCTAAAACGACGGTCAAAGTAACTGGAAACAACAAAATCCTTGTCCACCAAGACAGTGGACAGTCGATCATCAGTACATCAATAATAACAAGGCAAAGGTCATTAATAAAATATGGGACAAGTGTTTTAAAGTAACAGGAAATTGGATTGAAGCAGCCCACGTTAGTACAGTTAAAGGGTTTAGTCAGTACGCCTGTGTTGACTTGAAGGATGGATGGATGTGTTGTTGGTGTCTCAGTTGGGAAATCTTTATGTTTTATTTATGTTTTCAACATTTAGGGTAACCCTTTTCAGATGAGACAGCAGTGCAGGTGAGTGAAAAGTGTTTACCTTTCCTCCACTCTTCTTAGGGAATGATGGTTCAGAGTACAGAGCGGTGTCAGAGATATGTCAGTGTGCATGTCTGGGAGCCTACAAAATCTGCTGCTTCATGCATGTGTTGGTCTGCTTCATCAGTACATGTGGACTTCCTGTGTGTGTTTAAAGGTCAGTCACCTCCAGTCCTTCCCTCCCTCTTCTACATTCGGCCTTAGCGCCCCACACTGATGTTGCAGGTCTTGCAGCTCGGGTCCTTCTTGGCATTCACTGTGGACATGCTCATCAGCTGGTGCCCGCTGATCTCCGCCACCGTGCCTATTGCCAGGTCCACGGGCTCCGTGTAGATCACCTCCAGGATAACATCCTGGGCGTGGTGGAACACCAGACTGCCGTCACCCTCATCCTGCTTGCAGGTAAGGAAGCGATTGTTGGTGATGTCTAGCGCAGGAAGCCTCTGCTTACAGAACTCGTCACCTACGGAGCCCTTTGGTGCCAGGACCAGAATAACGTAGTGGTAGGCAGTATACATGCAGTAGAAGTCTCCAAAGTACAGGTTGGTGTCGGGGTTGAAGAGTAGGTCAGCTCGGACCTCAAAGCGCTGGCGGCCGTACGGGGAGTCCTGCGGAGGCTTGCCTGTGTTGAACTCTGTGTTGCAGCTGAAGAAAATGCCCTCCAGCTTGCCACTGATGGGTGAGCCATGGCTGCCACTGTTGTCTTTCACTGACTGGAGCATCCTGTTGTTCTGTGCCTCCCTGGAGTTTGGAATAAAAAGAGAAGAAAATTGGCTGTGAGTATAAAACTGTAAGAATTCTGCACTCTCACTGCAAGTTTTATTAGGGCAGCTGTTTCATTTGAGGGCTTAGAGGTAGTTTGATTTTATATATATTGATAATTGATATCATATTTAACAAAATATTATATCAAGCCTTTGTGGTACTTTTTTACTACATTTTTAACAACATACTATACAATGACTTAATTTTTTTTTCAACATACTTGACAATGTTTTTCTGGCATTTTATGTGACATTTTTTATGACATTTTTCATAGCATACCACATCATGACAATTTTTTCCAATTTTATTATGGCATACTTAACTGACCTTTTATCATTATTTTTGTTGTGGTATACTAAACTGTCATTTGTTGTCACATTTTTCACAGAATACTGAATTATGATATTATGTAAAAGCATGTGAATGTGTAAAAAAACTGAGTAGCAGGAGGCATCTTGCCAAGTAGACTCAGCCAAAAACCTATGAATGTATGTGTGAATGGGTTAACGTGACTCGATGTGTTAAAGTGCTTTGAGTGGTCAAAAATGACCAGAAAATTCCTATATAAGTACAAGTTCATTTACCATTTAAAATAGCATTTGAGACAGTGTGACATGTTTGGGGGGAAGCTAATTAAGTGTGTAAGATGCAGCCAGTCACATAACACAAAAAGAACTCTCAGAATACTATTATTACTATTTCTGGAGCTGTAATGACATTAGTCCAGTCTGTCTGTAAAAAAAAAAAAAACTAGGGAGAGAAGACTGCTCTGCTGAAAAACAGAATATCTCCTTATCATTATGACAAACTGCAGAAAAAGGAAAGCAGCTTTCAGAAAACAAATTAACAGATGAACATTCAAACCAATGAATGCTTCTGTGACAGCTGCAGATCTTCCCCACGGACAATATCTCAGCTCCAAAGCTCCAATTATGAATTGTAATTACACTGCTATCACTCCAGAGGTCGTCATTATATCCATAATTGATGCTTTGTTGTGGGCATTATGGAATTAGTCAGCTCCCACCCCAGGTCACTGGAGCGGGGCCTCATCAACTGTAATATCAGTACTCCCCACATGATGGTGCAGTTTAACAGACGCACTTTCAGTACACTGTAGCAGATGCAAGTCAGCAAAAGAGAGAAGTCTATACAGATGACGTCATGCTGGAAGGAGAGCTCTCAAGCTGTGGATTTAGAACAAAATCTATGTGCTTAGTCAGGCGAGGAGCATGGAGAAAACATCCTCTTCATAAGTCATAAAATTGTCATAGTATAGTAAGTTATCAAAAATGTCACAAAAATGTTATAGTATAGTATGCTATCAAAAATGTTATAGTATAGTAGGGATAAAAAAAATCTGATAAATAAAAACGTCACATCATAATCATAAAAAATGTGATAAGAATGTAGTATTGTATGTCATTAAGTATAAATGTCACAACAAATGACAGTAATTATAACACAACAAAAATCAATCTAGCAGTCTATGAAAAATGTCATTAAAGATATCACAGTATTGTAAGCCATAAAAAATGTCACATATAATGTCATAGTGTGTTATAAAAATGTCAAAAATGCCATAAAAACATTGAAGTATAGTATGTGGCATGAAATGCCAAATACTATGTCATAAAAAATACAAAAATCCTACTAAACATCAATGGAATATTATATTGACATTTTTAATACATTCTTTACGATATGCTATACTGTGATGTTTATATGCATTTTGACAGAGTATAGTATATCGTAAAAATTAAAATGTCAGAATAATATGTAGAATAACATGCCAAAAAAACACCATAGTATAGCATGCCACTAAAATGTCATAGTATAGTTTGTCATAAAAATGCCATAACAACATTATGAAAAAAGTCATAAAAACATCACAGGATAGTATGTTGTTGTTCTGATTGTCAAATGTCTGTCTGTGTTTTTATGTTTTACTGCCTTGTCAATTATGCAGGTCACAAGTCACCCCTCTTGGCCTTCGCCTGTGGACCATCCAACTGTGGTTGTGCCCGAGGCGTTCCTGTCTCTGGCTGGTCCTTCGACTTCCAGTCAGGAGTGACCTGGATCCATCAATGCACTAATGGAAGCCACTGTGTAGTAAGTTGGCCAGTTGGCGTTGTGATTTGATGTGCCTCTTGGTGTATTCTTAACTTGTATGTGTGTATATACTTCTTTTTTTGTTTTCATGTATAGTGACACTAGGGTGTATGTGTGGTTGCTAGAGCGCAATTTTTGTTTGTAAGTTAAGTTAAATGTAAAAGCTGATACAAATGTGACAGTAGAAGATGTCGTCCAAAAATGGATAATAACGTCATAGTATAATATGTTGTCCGAAAATGCAGAAAAATGTCATAGTATAGTATGTCATCAAAAATTACCCTAAAACATTATAGTATTGTATGTCGTCAAAAATTACCCCAAAACATATATTGGCCAAAATGGCACAATAATGTCATAGTATACTAAAAAAGCGTGCTGAGCCACGCCATAGCATAGAATGTTGCAAAAAAAGTCAAAAACACCAAAATATGGCATGTCGAAAAAATGACCCAAAAAGCAAGGCTATAGTATGGCAAAAAACGTAAAAAATGGCATGTCACAAAAACAGCTGAAAATAGCTGAAAACCACAGAAGATAGCGTGCAGAGGCACACCATGACATAGAATGTTGCAAAAACGGCTAAAAACACCAAAATATGGCATGTCGAAAAAAATTGCGAAAACGCAAGGCTATAGTATGGCAAAAAATGTTAAAAATGGCACGTCACAAAAACAGCTTAAAACAGCTGAAAACTACATAAAATAGTGTGCAGAGGCACGCCATAGCATAGAATGTTGCAAAAAAAGTCAAAAACAACAAAATATGGCATGTTGAAAAAATGAACGAAAAAGCAAGGCTATAGTATGGCAAAAAATGTGAAAAATGGCACGTCACAAAAACAGTTGAAAATAGCTGAAAAGCACATAAAATAGCGTGCTGAGGCATGCCAACAACATATAAAAACAGTGTGCAGAGGCACACCATGACATAGAATGTTGCAAAAATGGCTAAAAACACCAAAATATGGCATGTCGAAAAAATGACCCAAAAAGCAAGGCTATAGTATGGCAAAAAATGTCAAAAATGGCATGTCACAAAAACAGCTGAAAACAGCTGAAAACCACATAAAATAGCGTGCAGAGGCATGCCATGGCATAGAATGTTGCACAAAAGGTCAAAAACACCAAAATATGGCATGTCAAAAAAATGAACCAAAAAGCAAGGCTATAGTATGGCAAAAAATGTCAAAAATGTCATGTCACAAAAACAGCTGAAAATAGCTGAAAACCACATAAAATAGCGTGCAGAGGCACACCATGACATAGAATGTTGCAAAAACGGCTAAAAACACCAAAATATGGCATGTCGAAAAAATGACCCGAAAAGCAAGGCTATAGTATGGCAAAAAATGTCAAAAAATGGCATGTCACAAAAACAGCTGAAAACAGCTGAAAACCACATAAAATAGCGTGCAGAGGCACACCATGACATAGAATGTTGCAAAAACGGCTAAAAAAACACCAAAATATGGCATGTTGAAAAAATGACCCAAAAAGCAAGGCTATAGTATGGCAAAAAATGTCAAAAATGTCATGTCACAAAAACAGCTGAAAATAGCTGAAAACCACATAAAATAGCGTGCAGAGGCACACCATGACATAGAATGTTGCAAAAACGGCTAAAAACACCAAAATATGGCATGTCGAAAAAATGACCAAAAAGCAAGGCTATAGTATGGCAAAAAATGTCAAAAAATGGCATGTCACAAAAACAGCTGAAAACAGCTGAAAACACAGAAATAGCGTGCAGAGGCACACCATGACATAGAATGTTGCAAAAATGCTAAAAAACACCACAATATGGCATGTCGAAAAAAATGACCCAAAAAGCAAGGCTATAGTATGGCAAAAAATGTCAAAAATGGCATGTCCACAAAAACAGCTGAAAACAGCTGAAAACCACATAAAATAGCGTGCAGAGGCATGCCATGGCATAGAATGTTGCAAAAAAAAGGTCAAAAACACCAAAATATGGCATGTCGAAAAAATGACCCAAAAAAGCAAGGCTATAGTATGGCAAAAAATGTCAAAAAATGGCATGTCACAAAAACAGCTGAAAACAGCTGAAAACCACATAAAATAGCGTGCAGAGGCACACCATGACATAGAATGTTGCTAAAACGGCTAAAAACACCAAAATATGCATGTTGAAAAAATGACCCAAAAAGCAAGGCTATAGTATGGCAAAAAATGTCAAAAATGGCATGTCACAAAAACAGCTGAAAATAGCTGAAAACCACAGAAGATAGCGTGCAGAGGCACACCATGACATAGAATGTTGCAAAAACTGCTAAAAACACCACAATATGGCATGTCGAAAAAATGACCCAAAAAGCAAGGCTATAGTATGGCAAAAAATGTCAAAAATGGCATGTCACAAAAACAGCTGAAAACAGCTGAAAACCACATAAAATAGCGTGCAGAGGCATGCCATGGCATAGAATGTTGCAAAAAAGGTCAAAAACACCAAAATATGGCATGTCGAAAAAATGACCCAAAAAGCAAGGCTATAGTATGGCAAAAAATGTCAAAAATGTCATGTCACAAAAACAGCTGAAAATAGCTGAAAAACCACAGAAATAGCGTGCTGAGGCACACCATGACATAGAATGTTGCAAAAACGGCTAAAAACACCAAAATATGGCATGTCGAAAAAAATTGCGAAAACGCAAGGCTATAGTATGGCAAAAAATGTAAAAATGGCATGTCACAAAAACAGCTGAAAACAGCTGAAAACACATAAAATAGCGTGCAGAGGCACCATGACATAGAATGTTGCTAAAACGGCTAAAAACACCAAAATATGGCATGTTGAAAAAAAATGACCCAAAAAGCAAGGCTATAGTATGGCAAAAAATGTCAAAAATGTCATGTCACAAAAACAGCTGAAAACAGCTGAAAACCACAGAAAATAGCGTGCTGAGGCACACCATGACATAGAATGTTGCAAAAAAACGGCTAAAAAAACACCAAAATATGGCATGTCGAAAAAAATGACCCAAAAAGCAAGGCTATAGTATGGCAAAAAAATGTCAAAAATGGCATGTCACAAAAACAGCTGAAAATAGCTGAAAACCACATAAAAAGATAGCGTGCAGAGGCACACCATGACATAGAATGTTGTAAAAACTGCTAAAAACACCACAATATGGCATGTCGAAAAAATGACCCAAAAAGCAAGGCTATAGTATGGCAAAAAATGTCAAAAATGTCATGTCACAAAAAACAGCTGAAAATAGCTGAAAACCACATAAAATAGCGTGCAGAGGCACGCCATAGCATAGAATGTTGCAAAAAAAGTCAAAAACAACAAAATATGGCATGTTGAAAAAATGAACGAAAAAGCAAGGCTATAGTATGGCAAAAAATGTGAAAAATGGCACGTCACAAAAACAGTTGAAAATAGCTGAAAACCACATAAAATAGCGTGCTGAGGCATGCCATGGCATAGAATGTTGCACAAAAGGTCAAAAACACCAAAATATGGCATGTTGAAAAAATGAGCGAAAAAGCAAGGCTATAGTATGGCAAAAAACTTAAAAAATGGCATGTCACAAAAACAGCTGAAAACAGCTGAAAACTACATAAAATAGCGTGCAGAGGCACGCCATAGCATAGAATGTTGCAAAAAAGGCTAAAAACACCAAAATATGGCATGTTGAAAAAATGACCCAAAAAGCAAGGCTATAGTATGGCAAAAAATGTGAAAAATGGCACGTCACAAAAACAGTTTAAAATAGCTGAAAACCACATAAAATAGCGTGCTGAGGCATGCCATGGCATAGAATGTTGCAAAAAAGGTCAAAAACACCAAAATATGGCATGTTGAAAAAATGAGCGAAAAAGCAAGGCTATAGCATGGCAAAAAATGTAAAAAATGGCATGTCACAAAAACAGCTGAAAACAGCTGAAAACAACATAAAACAGTGTGCTGAGGCACACCATGACATAGAATGTTGCAAAAACGGCTAAAAACACCAAAATATGGCATGTCGAAAAAATGACCCAAAAAGCAAGGCTATAGTATGGCAAAAAACGTAAAAAATGGCATGTCACAAAAACAGCTGAAAATAGCTGAAAACCACAGAAGATAGCGTGCAGAGGCACACCATGGCATAGAATGTTGCAAAAAAGGTCAAAAACACCAAAATATGGCATGTTGAAAAAATGACCCAAAAAGCAAGGCTATAGTATGGAAAAAATGTCGAAAATTACATTACATACATCTAAAAACATCTGGAAATAGCTGAAAATAACATTAAATAATGTTAGTATGTATTTTTATGATTATGCATCCTCCGGAGTTAGTTCAAGATTCTACCTCAAGGAAAACCTACCTATATATGGTGAAGTCTTAGTGCCCGGAAGTCATGCCTGACCATGGATAACTGACCTGGGCCAGTGCCAGTAAATTTAGCAACACAAATGCATGTCTCATTCCTCAAAAGAAGTCTAGTACCTGACATGTTGGCAACTGATACCTGCCATCTTTGTCACAGCATTGTATAAATACGACTGCATTTCGATGTGATCAGTGTAAACCAGCTTTCCATGTTCTGTGTGAGTGTGCATTTAGTCTTGTCTCTGTCTCGGCTGACCCGAGCGCTCGTCTTTGTTGTACTTGTCCTGATTTGTAATCTTTGTTTTAGTTCATCTTTGTACTCATCTTTAATTATTTTGTACTTGTTTATTGTACTCATGTTTGTTGTGATTGTAATTTTATTTGTATACTGATATGTCTACTCATAATAAACATGTGCTGACTGAAACTTCAACAGGTGTCTCCATCCTTCAGACGTCATGAAAGATTACTGATACTATCAAATACCATGCTGACGCATGCCATGGCATAGAATGTTGCAAAAAAAGTCAAAAACAACAAAATATGGCATGTCAAAAAAATGACCCAAAAAGCAAGGCTATAGTATGGCAAAAAATGTCAAAAATGGCATGTCTCAAAAACAGCTGAAAACAGATGAAAACCACATAAAGTAGCGTCCTGAAGTACGCCATTGCATAGAATGCTGCAAAAAAGATCAAAAACACCAAAATATGGCATGTCGAAAAAATGACCCAAAAAGCAAGGCTATAGTATGGCAAAAAACGTAAAAAATGGCATGTCTCAAAAACAGTTTAAAACAGCTGAAAACTACATAAAACAGAGCGTGCTGAGCACACCATGACATAGAATGTTGCAAAAAAGGTCAAAAACACCACAAATATGCATGTCGAAAAAATGAGCGAAAAAGCAAGGCTATAGTATGGCAAAAAATGTCAAAAATGGCATGTCTCAAAAACAGCTTAAAACAGCTGAAAACTACATAAAACAGCGTGCTAAGGCACACCATGACATAGAATACTGCAAAAACAGCTAAAAAAAACCACAATATGGCATGTCGAAAAAATGACCCAAAAAGCAAGGCTATAGTATGGCAAAAAATGTCAAAAATGGCATGTCTCAAAACAGCTTTAAAACAGCTGAAAACTACATAAAACAGTGTGCTGAGGCACACCATGACATAGAATGCTGCAAAAACGGCTAAAAACACCAAAATATGGCATGTCGAAAAAATGACCCAAAAAGCAAGGCTATAGTATGGCAAAAAATGTCAAAAATGGCATGTCTCAAAAACAGCTTAAAACAGCTGAAAACTACATAAAACAGTGTGCTGAGGCACACCATGACATAGAATGTTGCAAAAACAAATAAAAAAACACCAAAATATGGCATGTCGAAAAAAATGACCGAAAAAGCAAGGCTATAGTATGGCAAAAAATGTGAAAAATGGCATGTCTCAAAAACAGCTTAAAACAGCTGAAAACTACATAAAACAGCGTGCTGAGGCACACCATGACATAGAATGCTGCAAAAACGGCTAAAAAACACCAAAATATGGCATGTCGAAAAAATGACCCAAAAAAAAAAAAACGCAAGGCTATAGTATGGCAAAAAATGTCAAAAATGGCATGTCTCAGAAACAGCTTAAAACAGCTGAAAACTACATAAAAACAGCGTGCTGAGGCACACCATGACATAGAATGTTGCAAAAAACCAAAAAAGATCAAAAACACCAAAATATGGCATGTCGAAAAAATGACCCAAAAAGCAAGGCTATAGTATGGCAAAAAACGTAAAAAATGGCATGTCTCAAAAACAGTTTAAAACAGCTGAAAACTACATAAAACAGCGTGCTGAGGCACACCATGACATAGAATGTTGCAAAAATGGCTAAAAACACCACAATATGGCATGTCGAAAAAATGACCCAAAAAGCAAGGCTATAGTATGGCAAAAAATGTCAAAAATGGCATGTCTCAAAAACAGCTTAAAACAGCTGAAAACTACATAAAACAGTGTGCTGAGGCACACCATGACATAGAATGTTGCAAAAACAAATAAAAACACCAAAATATGGCATGTCGAAAAAATGACCCAAAAAGCAAGGCTATAGTATGGCAAAAAATGTCAAAAATGGCATGTCTCAAAAACAGCTTAAAACAGCTGAAAACTACATAAAACAGTGTGCTGAGGCACACCATGACATAGAATGTTGCAAAAACAAATAAAAACACCAAAATATGGCATGTCGAAAAAATGACCCAAAAAGCAAGGCTATAGTATGGCAAAAAATGTCAAAAATGGCATGTCTCAAAAACAGCTTAAAACAGCTGAAAACTACATAAAACAGTGTGCTGAGGCACACCATGACATAGAATGTTGCAAAAACAAATAAAAACACCAAAATATGGCATGTCGAAAAAATGACCCAAAAAGCAAGGCTATAGTATGGCAAAAAATGTCAAAAATGGCATGTCTCAAAAACAGCTTAAAACAGCTGAAAACTACATAAAACAGTGTGCTGAGGCACACCATGACATAGAATGTTGCAAAAACAAATAAAAACACCAAAATATGGCATGTCGAAAAAATGACCCAAAAAGCAAGGCTATAGTATGGCAAAAAATGTCAAAAATGGCATGTCTCAAAAACAGCTTAAAACAGCTGAAAACTACATAAAACAGTGTGCTGAGGCACACCATGACATAGAATGTTGCAAAAACAAATAAAAACACCAAAATATGGCATGTCGAAAAAATGACCCAAAAAGCAAGGCTATAGTATGGCAAAAAATGTCAAAAATGGCATGTCTCAAAAACAGCTTAAAACAGCTGAAAACTACATAAAACAGTGTGCTGAGGCACACCATGACATAGAATGTTGCAAAAACAAATAAAAACACCAAAATATGGCATGTCGAAAAAATGACCCAAAAAGCAAGGCTATAGTATGGCAAAAAATGTCAAAAATGGCATGTCTCAAAAACAGCTTAAAACAGCTGAAAACTACATAAAACAGTGTGCTGAGGCACACCATGACATAGAATGTTGCAAAAACAAATAAAAACACCAAAATATGGCATGTCGAAAAAATGACCCAAAAAGCAAGGCTATAGTATGGCAAAAAATGTCAAAAATGGCATGTCTCAAAAACAGCTTAAAACAGCTGAAAACTACATAAAACAGTGTGCTGAGGCACACCATGACATAGAATGTTGCAAAAACAAATAAAAACACCAAAATATGGCATGTCGAAAAAATGACCCAAAAAGCAAGGCTATAGTATGGCAAAAAATGTCAAAAATGGCATGTCTCAAAAACAGCTTAAAACAGCTGAAAACTACATAAAACAGTGTGCTGAGGCACACCATGACATAGAATGTTGCAAAAACAAATAAAAACACCAAAATATGGCATGTCGAAAAAATGACCCAAAAAGCAAGGCTATAGTATGGCAAAAAATGTCAAAAATGGCATGTCTCAAAAACAGCTTAAAACAGCTGAAAACTACATAAAACAGTGTGCTGAGGCACACCATGACATAGAATGTTGCAAAAACAAATAAAAACACCAAAATATGGCATGTCGAAAAAATGACCCAAAAAGCAAGGCTATAGTATGGCAAAAAATGTCAAAAATGGCATGTCTCAAAAACAGCTTAAAACAGCTGAAAACTACATAAAACAGTGTGCTGAGGCACACCATGACATAGAATGTTGCAAAAACAAATAAAAACACCAAAATATGGCATGTCGAAAAAATGACCCAAAAAGCAAGGCTATAGTATGGCAAAAAATGTCAAAAATGGCATGTCTCAAAAACAGCTTAAAACAGCTGAAAACTACATAAAACAGTGTGCTGAGGCACACCATGACATAGAATGTTGCAAAAACAAATAAAAACACCAAAATATGGCATGTCGAAAAAATGACCCAAAAAGCAAGGCTATAGTATGGCAAAAAATGTCAAAAATGGCATGTCTCAAAAACAGCTTAAAACAGCTGAAAACTACATAAAACAGTGTGCTGAGGCACACCATGACATAGAATGTTGCAAAAACAAATAAAAACACCAAAATATGGCATGTCGAAAAAATGACCCAAAAAGCAAGGCTATAGTATGGCAAAAAATGTCAAAAATGGCATGTCTCAAAAACAGCTTAAAACAGCTGAAAACTACATAAAACAGTGTGCTGAGGCACACCATGACATAGAATGTTGCAAAAACAAATAAAAACACCAAAATATGGCATGTCGAAAAAATGACCCAAAAAGCAAGGCTATAGTATGGCAAAAAATGTCAAAAATGGCATGTCTCAAAAACAGCTTAAAACAGCTGAAAACTACATAAAACAGTGTGCTGAGGCACACCATGACATAGAATGTTGCAAAAACAAATAAAAACACCAAAATATGGCATGTCGAAAAAATGACCCAAAAAGCAAGGCTATAGTATGGCAAAAAATGTCAAAAATGGCATGTCTCAAAAACAGCTTAAAACAGCTGAAAACTACATAAAACAGTGTGCTGAGGCACACCATGACATAGAATGTTGCAAAAACAAATAAAAACACCAAAATATGGCATGTCGAAAAAATGACCCAAAAAGCAAGGCTATAGTATGGCAAAAAATGTCAAAAATGGCATGTCTCAAAAACAGCTTAAAACAGCTGAAAACTACATAAAACAGTGTGCTGAGGCACACCATGACATAGAATGTTGCAAAAACAAATAAAAACACCAAAATATGGCATGTCGAAAAAATGACCCAAAAAGCAAGGCTATAGTATGGCAAAAAATGTCAAAAATGGCATGTCTCAAAAACAGCTTAAAACAGCTGAAAACTACATAAAACAGTGTGCTGAGGCACACCATGACATAGAATGTTGCAAAAACAAATAAAAACACCAAAATATGGCATGTCGAAAAAATGACCCAAAAAGCAAGGCTATAGTATGGCAAAAAATGTCAAAAATGGCATGTCTCAAAAACAGCTTAAAACAGCTGAAAACTACATAAAACAGTGTGCTGAGGCACACCATGACATAGAATGTTGCAAAAACAAATAAAAACACCAAAATATGGCATGTCGAAAAAATGACCCAAAAAGCAAGGCTATAGTATGGCAAAAAATGTCAAAAATGGCATGTCTCAAAAACAGCTTAAAACAGCTGAAAACTACATAAAACAGTGTGCTGAGGCACACCATGACATAGAATGTTGCAAAAACAAATAAAAACACCAAAATATGGCATGTCGAAAAAATGACCCAAAAAGCAAGGCTATAGTATGGCAAAAAATGTCAAAAATGGCATGTCTCAAAAACAGCTTAAAACAGCTGAAAACTACATAAAACAGTGTGCTGAGGCACACCATGACATAGAATGTTGCAAAAACAAATAAAAACACCAAAATATGGCATGTCGAAAAAATGACCCAAAAAGCAAGGCTATAGTATGGCAAAAAATGTCAAAAATGGCATGTCTCAAAAACAGCTTAAAACAGCTGAAAACTACATAAAACAGTGTGCTGAGGCACACCATGACATAGAATGTTGCAAAAACAAATAAAAACACCAAAATATGGCATGTCGAAAAAATGACCCAAAAAGCAAGGCTATAGTATGGCAAAAAATGTCAAAAATGGCATGTCTCAAAAACAGCTTAAAACAGCTGAAAACTACATAAAACAGTGTGCTGAGGCACACCATGACATAGAATGTTGCAAAAACAAATAAAAACACCAAAATATGGCATGTCGAAAAAATGACCCAAAAAGCAAGGCTATAGTATGGCAAAAAATGTCAAAAATGGCATGTCTCAAAAACAGCTTAAAACAGCTGAAAACTACATAAAACAGTGTGCTGAGGCACACCATGACATAGAATGTTGCAAAAACAAATAAAAACACCAAAATATGGCATGTCGAAAAAATGACCCAAAAAGCAAGGCTATAGTATGGCAAAAAATGTCAAAAATGGCATGTCTCAAAAACAGCTTAAAACAGCTGAAAACTACATAAAACAGTGTGCTGAGGCACACCATGACATAGAATGTTGCAAAAACAAATAAAAACACCAAAATATGGCATGTCGAAAAAATGACCCAAAAAGCAAGGCTATAGTATGGCAAAAAATGTCAAAAATGGCATGTCTCAAAAACAGCTTAAAACAGCTGAAAACTACATAAAACAGTGTGCTGAGGCACACCATGACATAGAATGTTGCAAAAACAAATAAAAACACCAAAATATGGCATGTCGAAAAAATGACCCAAAAAGCAAGGCTATAGTATGGCAAAAAATGTCAAAAATGGCATGTCTCAAAAACAGCTTAAAACAGCTGAAAACTACATAAAACAGTGTGCTGAGGCACACCATGACATAGAATGTTGCAAAAACAAATAAAAACACCAAAATATGGCATGTCGAAAAAATGACCCAAAAAGCAAGGCTATAGTATGGCAAAAAATGTCAAAAATGGCATGTCTCAAAAACAGCTTAAAACAGCTGAAAACTACATAAAACAGTGTGCTGAGGCACACCATGACATAGAATGTTGCAAAAACAAATAAAAACACCAAAATATGGCATGTCGAAAAAATGACCCAAAAAGCAAGGCTATAGTATGGCAAAAAATGTCAAAAATGGCATGTCTCAAAAACAGCTTAAAACAGCTGAAAACTACATAAAACAGTGTGCTGAGGCACACCATGACATAGAATGTTGCAAAAACAAATAAAAACACCAAAATATGGCATGTCGAAAAAATGACCCAAAAAGCAAGGCTATAGTATGGCAAAAAATGTCAAAAATGGCATGTCTCAAAAACAGCTTAAAACAGCTGAAAACTACATAAAACAGTGTGCTGAGGCACACCATGACATAGAATGTTGCAAAAACAAATAAAAACACCAAAATATGGCATGTCGAAAAAATGACCCAAAAAGCAAGGCTATAGTATGGCAAAAAATGTCAAAAATGGCATGTCTCAAAAACAGCTTAAAACAGCTGAAAACTACATAAAACAGTGTGCTGAGGCACACCATGACATAGAATGTTGCAAAAACAAATAAAAACACCAAAATATGGCATGTCGAAAAAATGACCCAAAAAGCAAGGCTATAGTATGGCAAAAAATGTCAAAAATGGCATGTCTCAAAAACAGCTTAAAACAGCTGAAAACTACATAAAACAGTGTGCTGAGGCACACCATGACATAGAATGTTGCAAAAACAAATAAAAACACCAAAATATGGCATGTCGAAAAAATGACCCAAAAAGCAAGGCTATAGTATGGCAAAAAATGTCAAAAATGGCATGTCTCAAAAACAGCTTAAAACAGCTGAAAACTACATAAAACAGTGTGCTGAGGCACACCATGACATAGAATGTTGCAAAAACAAATAAAAACACCAAAATATGGCATGTCGAAAAAATGACCCAAAAAGCAAGGCTATAGTATGGCAAAAAATGTCAAAAATGGCATGTCTCAAAAACAGCTTAAAACAGCTGAAAACTACATAAAACAGTGTGCTGAGGCACACCATGACATAGAATGTTGCAAAAACAAATAAAAACACCAAAATATGGCATGTCGAAAAAATGACCCAAAAAGCAAGGCTATAGTATGGCAAAAAATGTCAAAAATGGCATGTCTCAAAAACAGCTTAAAACAGCTGAAAACTACATAAAACAGTGTGCTGAGGCACACCATGACATAGAATGTTGCAAAAACAAATAAAAACACCAAAATATGGCATGTCGAAAAAATGACCCAAAAAGCAAGGCTATAGTATGGCAAAAAATGTCAAAAATGGCATGTCTCAAAAACAGCTTAAAACAGCTGAAAACTACATAAAACAGTGTGCTGAGGCACACCATGACATAGAATGTTGCAAAAACAAATAAAAACACCAAAATATGGCATGTCGAAAAAATGACCCAAAAAGCAAGGCTATAGTATGGCAAAAAATGTCAAAAATGGCATGTCTCAAAAACAGCTTAAAACAGCTGAAAACTACATAAAACAGTGTGCTGAGGCACACCATGACATAGAATGTTGCAAAAACAAATAAAAACACCAAAATATGGCATGTCGAAAAAATGACCCAAAAAGCAAGGCTATAGTATGGCAAAAAATGTCAAAAATGGCATGTCTCAAAAACAGCTTAAAACAGCTGAAAACTACATAAAACAGTGTGCTGAGGCACACCATGACATAGAATGTTGCAAAAACAAATAAAAACACCAAAATATGGCATGTCGAAAAAATGACCCAAAAAGCAAGGCTATAGTATGGCAAAAAATGTCAAAAATGGCATGTCTCAAAAACAGCTTAAAACAGCTGAAAACTACATAAAACAGTGTGCTGAGGCACACCATGACATAGAATGTTGCAAAAACAAATAAAAACACCAAAATATGGCATGTCGAAAAAATGACCCAAAAAGCAAGGCTATAGTATGGCAAAAAATGTCAAAAATGGCATGTCTCAAAAACAGCTTAAAACAGCTGAAAACTACATAAAACAGTGTGCTGAGGCACACCATGACATAGAATGTTGCAAAAACAAATAAAAACACCAAAATATGGCATGTCGAAAAAATGACCCAAAAAGCAAGGCTATAGTATGGCAAAAAATGTCAAAAATGGCATGTCTCAAAAACAGCTTAAAACAGCTGAAAACTACATAAAACAGTGTGCTGAGGCACACCATGACATAGAATGTTGCAAAAACAAATAAAAACACCAAAATATGGCATGTCGAAAAAATGACCCAAAAAGCAAGGCTATAGTATGGCAAAAAATGTCAAAAATGGCATGTCTCAAAAACAGCTTAAAACAGCTGAAAACTACATAAAACAGTGTGCTGAGGCACACCATGACATAGAATGTTGCAAAAACAAATAAAAACACCAAAATATGGCATGTCGAAAAAATGACCCAAAAAGCAAGGCTATAGTATGGCAAAAAATGTCAAAAATGGCATGTCTCAAAAACAGCTTAAAACAGCTGAAAACTACATAAAACAGTGTGCTGAGGCACACCATGACATAGAATGTTGCAAAAACAAATAAAAACACCAAAATATGGCATGTCGAAAAAATGACCCAAAAAGCAAGGCTATAGTATGGCAAAAAATGTCAAAAATGGCATGTCTCAAAAACAGCTTAAAACAGCTGAAAACTACATAAAACAGTGTGCTGAGGCACACCATGACATAGAATGTTGCAAAAACAAATAAAAACACCAAAATATGGCATGTCGAAAAAATGACCCAAAAAGCAAGGCTATAGTATGGCAAAAAATGTCAAAAATGGCATGTCTCAAAAACAGCTTAAAACAGCTGAAAACTACATAAAACAGTGTGCTGAGGCACACCATGACATAGAATGTTGCAAAAACAAATAAAAACACCAAAATATGGCATGTCGAAAAAATGACCCAAAAAGCAAGGCTATAGTATGGCAAAAAATGTCAAAAATGGCATGTCTCAAAAACAGCTTAAAACAGCTGAAAACTACATAAAACAGTGTGCTGAGGCACACCATGACATAGAATGTTGCAAAAACAAATAAAAACACCAAAATATGGCATGTCGAAAAAATGACCCAAAAAGCAAGGCTATAGTATGGCAAAAAATGTCAAAAATGGCATGTCTCAAAAACAGCTTAAAACAGCTGAAAACTACATAAAACAGTGTGCTGAGGCACACCATGACATAGAATGTTGCAAAAACAAATAAAAACACCAAAATATGGCATGTCGAAAAAATGACCCAAAAAGCAAGGCTATAGTATGGCAAAAAATGTCAAAAATGGCATGTCTCAAAAACAGCTTAAAACAGCTGAAAACTACATAAAACAGTGTGCTGAGGCACACCATGACATAGAATGTTGCAAAAACAAATAAAAACACCAAAATATGGCATGTCGAAAAAATGACCCAAAAAGCAAGGCTATAGTATGGCAAAAAATGTCAAAAATGGCATGTCTCAAAAACAGCTTAAAACAGCTGAAAACTACATAAAACAGTGTGCTGAGGCACACCATGACATAGAATGTTGCAAAAACAAATAAAAACACCAAAATATGGCATGTCGAAAAAATGACCCAAAAAGCAAGGCTATAGTATGGCAAAAAATGTCAAAAATGGCATGTCTCAAAAACAGCTTAAAACAGCTGAAAACTACATAAAACAGTGTGCTGAGGCACACCATGACATAGAATGTTGCAAAAACAAATAAAAACACCAAAATATGGCATGTCGAAAAAATGACCCAAAAAGCAAGGCTATAGTATGGCAAAAAATGTCAAAAATGGCATGTCTCAAAAACAGCTTAAAACAGCTGAAAACTACATAAAACAGTGTGCTGAGGCACACCATGACATAGAATGTTGCAAAAACAAATAAAAACACCAAAATATGGCATGTCGAAAAAATGACCCAAAAAGCAAGGCTATAGTATGGCAAAAAATGTCAAAAATGGCATGTCTCAAAAACAGCTTAAAACAGCTGAAAACTACATAAAACAGTGTGCTGAGGCACACCATGACATAGAATGTTGCAAAAACAAATAAAAACACCAAAATATGGCATGTCGAAAAAATGACCCAAAAAGCAAGGCTATAGTATGGCAAAAAATGTCAAAAATGGCATGTCTCAAAAACAGCTTAAAACAGCTGAAAACTACATAAAACAGTGTGCTGAGGCACACCATGACATAGAATGTTGCAAAAACAAATAAAAACACCAAAATATGGCATGTCGAAAAAATGACCCAAAAAGCAAGGCTATAGTATGGCAAAAAATGTCAAAAATGGCATGTCTCAAAAACAGCTTAAAACAGCTGAAAACTACATAAAACAGTGTGCTGAGGCACACCATGACATAGAATGTTGCAAAAACAAATAAAAACACCAAAATATGGCATGTCGAAAAAATGACCCAAAAAGCAAGGCTATAGTATGGCAAAAAATGTCAAAAATGGCATGTCTCAAAAACAGCTTAAAACAGCTGAAAACTACATAAAACAGTGTGCTGAGGCACACCATGACATAGAATGTTGCAAAAACAAATAAAAACACCAAAATATGGCATGTCGAAAAAATGACCCAAAAAGCAAGGCTATAGTATGGCAAAAAATGTCAAAAATGGCATGTCTCAAAAACAGCTTAAAACAGCTGAAAACTACATAAAACAGTGTGCTGAGGCACACCATGACATAGAATGTTGCAAAAACAAATAAAAACACCAAAATATGGCATGTCGAAAAAATGACCCAAAAAGCAAGGCTATAGTATGGCAAAAAATGTCAAAAATGGCATGTCTCAAAAACAGCTTAAAACAGCTGAAAACTACATAAAACAGTGTGCTGAGGCACACCATGACATAGAATGTTGCAAAAACAAATAAAAACACCAAAATATGGCATGTCGAAAAAATGACCCAAAAAGCAAGGCTATAGTATGGCAAAAAATGTCAAAAATGGCATGTCTCAAAAACAGCTTAAAACAGCTGAAAACTACATAAAACAGTGTGCTGAGGCACACCATGACATAGAATGTTGCAAAAACAAATAAAAACACCAAAATATGGCATGTCGAAAAAATGACCCAAAAAGCAAGGCTATAGTATGGCAAAAAATGTCAAAAATGGCATGTCTCAAAAACAGCTTAAAACAGCTGAAAACTACATAAAACAGTGTGCTGAGGCACACCATGACATAGAATGTTGCAAAAACAAATAAAAACACCAAAATATGGCATGTCGAAAAAATGACCCAAAAAGCAAGGCTATAGTATGGCAAAAAATGTCAAAAATGGCATGTCTCAAAAACAGCTTAAAACAGCTGAAAACTACATAAAACAGTGTGCTGAGGCACACCATGACATAGAATGTTGCAAAAACAAATAAAAACACCAAAATATGGCATGTCGAAAAAATGACCCAAAAAGCAAGGCTATAGTATGGCAAAAAATGTCAAAAATGGCATGTCTCAAAAACAGCTTAAAACAGCTGAAAACTACATAAAACAGTGTGCTGAGGCACACCATGACATAGAATGTTGCAAAAACAAATAAAAACACCAAAATATGGCATGTCGAAAAAATGACCCAAAAAGCAAGGCTATAGTATGGCAAAAAATGTCAAAAATGGCATGTCTCAAAAACAGCTTAAAACAGCTGAAAACTACATAAAACAGTGTGCTGAGGCACACCATGACATAGAATGTTGCAAAAACAAATAAAAACACCAAAATATGGCATGTCGAAAAAATGACCCAAAAAGCAAGGCTATAGTATGGCAAAAAATGTCAAAAATGGCATGTCTCAAAAACAGCTTAAAACAGCTGAAAACTACATAAAACAGTGTGCTGAGGCACACCATGACATAGAATGTTGCAAAAACAAATAAAAACACCAAAATATGGCATGTCGAAAAAATGACCCAAAAAGCAAGGCTATAGTATGGCAAAAAATGTCAAAAATGGCATGTCTCAAAAACAGCTTAAAACAGCTGAAAACTACATAAAACAGTGTGCTGAGGCACACCATGACATAGAATGTTGCAAAAACAAATAAAAACACCAAAATATGGCATGTCGAAAAAATGACCCAAAAAGCAAGGCTATAGTATGGCAAAAAATGTCAAAAATGGCATGTCTCAAAAACAGCTTAAAACAGCTGAAAACTACATAAAACAGTGTGCTGAGGCACACCATGACATAGAATGTTGCAAAAACAAATAAAAACACCAAAATATGGCATGTCGAAAAAATGACCCAAAAAGCAAGGCTATAGTATGGCAAAAAATGTCAAAAATGGCATGTCTCAAAAACAGCTTAAAACAGCTGAAAACTACATAAAACAGTGTGCTGAGGCACACCATGACATAGAATGTTGCAAAAACAAATAAAAACACCAAAATATGGCATGTCGAAAAAATGACCCAAAAAGCAAGGCTATAGTATGGCAAAAAATGTCAAAAATGGCATGTCTCAAAAACAGCTTAAAACAGCTGAAAACTACATAAAACAGTGTGCTGAGGCACACCATGACATAGAATGTTGCAAAAACAAATAAAAACACCAAAATATGGCATGTCGAAAAAATGACCCAAAAAGCAAGGCTATAGTATGGCAAAAAATGTCAAAAATGGCATGTCTCAAAAACAGCTTAAAACAGCTGAAAACTACATAAAACAGTGTGCTGAGGCACACCATGACATAGAATGTTGCAAAAACAAATAAAAACACCAAAATATGGCATGTCGAAAAAATGACCCAAAAAGCAAGGCTATAGTATGGCAAAAAATGTCAAAAATGGCATGTCTCAAAAACAGCTTAAAACAGCTGAAAACTACATAAAACAGTGTGCTGAGGCACACCATGACATAGAATGTTGCAAAAACAAATAAAAACACCAAAATATGGCATGTCGAAAAAATGACCCAAAAAGCAAGGCTATAGTATGGCAAAAAATGTCAAAAATGGCATGTCTCAAAAACAGCTTAAAACAGCTGAAAACTACATAAAACAGTGTGCTGAGGCACACCATGACATAGAATGTTGCAAAAACAAATAAAAACACCAAAATATGGCATGTCGAAAAAATGACCCAAAAAGCAAGGCTATAGTATGGCAAAAAATGTCAAAAATGGCATGTCTCAAAAACAGCTTAAAACAGCTGAAAACTACATAAAACAGTGTGCTGAGGCACACCATGACATAGAATGTTGCAAAAACAAATAAAAACACCAAAATATGGCATGTCGAAAAAATGACCCAAAAAGCAAGGCTATAGTATGGCAAAAAATGTCAAAAATGGCATGTCTCAAAAACAGCTTAAAACAGCTGAAAACTACATAAAACAGTGTGCTGAGGCACACCATGACATAGAATGTTGCAAAAACAAATAAAAACACCAAAATATGGCATGTCGAAAAAATGACCCAAAAAGCAAGGCTATAGTATGGCAAAAAATGTCAAAAATGGCATGTCTCAAAAACAGCTTAAAACAGCTGAAAACTACATAAAACAGTGTGCTGAGGCACACCATGACATAGAATGTTGCAAAAACAAATAAAAACACCAAAATATGGCATGTCGAAAAAATGACCCAAAAAGCAAGGCTATAGTATGGCAAAAAATGTCAAAAATGGCATGTCTCAAAAACAGCTTAAAACAGCTGAAAACTACATAAAACAGTGTGCTGAGGCACACCATGACATAGAATGTTGCAAAAACAAATAAAAACACCAAAATATGGCATGTCGAAAAAATGACCCAAAAAGCAAGGCTATAGTATGGCAAAAAATGTCAAAAATGGCATGTCTCAAAAACAGCTTAAAACAGCTGAAAACTACATAAAACAGTGTGCTGAGGCACACCATGACATAGAATGTTGCAAAAACAAATAAAAACACCAAAATATGGCATGTCGAAAAAATGACCCAAAAAGCAAGGCTATAGTATGGCAAAAAATGTCAAAAATGGCATGTCTCAAAAACAGCTTAAAACAGCTGAAAACTACATAAAACAGTGTGCTGAGGCACACCATGACATAGAATGTTGCAAAAACAAATAAAAACACCAAAATATGGCATGTCGAAAAAATGACCCAAAAAGCAAGGCTATAGTATGGCAAAAAATGTCAAAAATGGCATGTCTCAAAAACAGCTTAAAACAGCTGAAAACTACATAAAACAGTGTGCTGAGGCACACCATGACATAGAATGTTGCAAAAACAAATAAAAACACCAAAATATGGCATGTCGAAAAAATGACCCAAAAAGCAAGGCTATAGTATGGCAAAAAATGTCAAAAATGGCATGTCTCAAAAACAGCTTAAAACAGCTGAAAACTACATAAAACAGTGTGCTGAGGCACACCATGACATAGAATGTTGCAAAAACAAATAAAAACACCAAAATATGGCATGTCGAAAAAATGACCCAAAAAGCAAGGCTATAGTATGGCAAAAAATGTCAAAAATGGCATGTCTCAAAAACAGCTTAAAACAGCTGAAAACTACATAAAACAGTGTGCTGAGGCACACCATGACATAGAATGTTGCAAAAACAAATAAAAACACCAAAATATGGCATGTCGAAAAAATGACCCAAAAAGCAAGGCTATAGTATGGCAAAAAATGTCAAAAATGGCATGTCTCAAAAACAGCTTAAAACAGCTGAAAACTACATAAAACAGTGTGCTGAGGCACACCATGACATAGAATGTTGCAAAAACAAATAAAAACACCAAAATATGGCATGTCGAAAAAATGACCCAAAAAGCAAGGCTATAGTATGGCAAAAAATGTCAAAAATGGCATGTCTCAAAAACAGCTTAAAACAGCTGAAAACTACATAAAACAGTGTGCTGAGGCACACCATGACATAGAATGTTGCAAAAACAAATAAAAACACCAAAATATGGCATGTCGAAAAAATGACCCAAAAAGCAAGGCTATAGTATGGCAAAAAATGTCAAAAATGGCATGTCTCAAAAACAGCTTAAAACAGCTGAAAACTACATAAAACAGTGTGCTGAGGCACACCATGACATAGAATGTTGCAAAAACAAATAAAAACACCAAAATATGGCATGTCGAAAAAATGACCCAAAAAGCAAGGCTATAGTATGGCAAAAAATGTCAAAAATGGCATGTCTCAAAAACAGCTTAAAACAGCTGAAAACTACATAAAACAGTGTGCTGAGGCACACCATGACATAGAATGTTGCAAAAACAAATAAAAACACCAAAATATGGCATGTCGAAAAAATGACCCAAAAAGCAAGGCTATAGTATGGCAAAAAATGTCAAAAATGGCATGTCTCAAAAACAGCTTAAAACAGCTGAAAACTACATAAAACAGTGTGCTGAGGCACACCATGACATAGAATGTTGCAAAAACAAATAAAAACACCAAAATATGGCATGTCGAAAAAATGACCCAAAAAGCAAGGCTATAGTATGGCAAAAAATGTCAAAAATGGCATGTCTCAAAAACAGCTTAAAACAGCTGAAAACTACATAAAACAGTGTGCTGAGGCACACCATGACATAGAATGTTGCAAAAACAAATAAAAACACCAAAATATGGCATGTCGAAAAAATGACCCAAAAAGCAAGGCTATAGTATGGCAAAAAATGTCAAAAATGGCATGTCTCAAAAACAGCTTAAAACAGCTGAAAACTACATAAAACAGTGTGCTGAGGCACACCATGACATAGAATGTTGCAAAAACAAATAAAAACACCAAAATATGGCATGTCGAAAAAATGACCCAAAAAGCAAGGCTATAGTATGGCAAAAAATGTCAAAAATGGCATGTCTCAAAAACAGCTTAAAACAGCTGAAAACTACATAAAACAGTGTGCTGAGGCACACCATGACATAGAATGTTGCAAAAACAAATAAAAACACCAAAATATGGCATGTCGAAAAAATGACCCAAAAAGCAAGGCTATAGTATGGCAAAAAATGTCAAAAATGGCATGTCTCAAAAACAGCTTAAAACAGCTGAAAACTACATAAAACAGTGTGCTGAGGCACACCATGACATAGAATGTTGCAAAAACAAATAAAAACACCAAAATATGGCATGTCGAAAAAATGACCCAAAAAGCAAGGCTATAGTATGGCAAAAAATGTCAAAAATGGCATGTCTCAAAAACAGCTTAAAACAGCTGAAAACTACATAAAACAGTGTGCTGAGGCACACCATGACATAGAATGTTGCAAAAACAAATAAAAACACCAAAATATGGCATGTCGAAAAAATGACCCAAAAAGCAAGGCTATAGTATGGCAAAAAATGTCAAAAATGGCATGTCTCAAAAACAGCTTAAAACAGCTGAAAACTACATAAAACAGTGTGCTGAGGCACACCATGACATAGAATGTTGCAAAAACAAATAAAAACACCAAAATATGGCATGTCGAAAAAATGACCCAAAAAGCAAGGCTATAGTATGGCAAAAAATGTCAAAAATGGCATGTCTCAAAAACAGCTTAAAACAGCTGAAAACTACATAAAACAGTGTGCTGAGGCACACCATGACATAGAATGTTGCAAAAACAAATAAAAACACCAAAATATGGCATGTCGAAAAAATGACCCAAAAAGCAAGGCTATAGTATGGCAAAAAATGTCAAAAATGGCATGTCTCAAAAACAGCTTAAAACAGCTGAAAACTACATAAAACAGTGTGCTGAGGCACACCATGACATAGAATGTTGCAAAAACAAATAAAAACACCAAAATATGGCATGTCGAAAAAATGACCCAAAAAGCAAGGCTATAGTATGGCAAAAAATGTCAAAAATGGCATGTCTCAAAAACAGCTTAAAACAGCTGAAAACTACATAAAACAGTGTGCTGAGGCACACCATGACATAGAATGTTGCAAAAACAAATAAAAACACCAAAATATGGCATGTCGAAAAAATGACCCAAAAAGCAAGGCTATAGTATGGCAAAAAATGTCAAAAATGGCATGTCTCAAAAACAGCTTAAAACAGCTGAAAACTACATAAAACAGTGTGCTGAGGCACACCATGACATAGAATGTTGCAAAAACAAATAAAAACACCAAAATATGGCATGTCGAAAAAATGACCCAAAAAGCAAGGCTATAGTATGGCAAAAAATGTCAAAAATGGCATGTCTCAAAAACAGCTTAAAACAGCTGAAAACTACATAAAACAGTGTGCTGAGGCACACCATGACATAGAATGTTGCAAAAACAAATAAAAACACCAAAATATGGCATGTCGAAAAAATGACCCAAAAAGCAAGGCTATAGTATGGCAAAAAATGTCAAAAATGGCATGTCTCAAAAACAGCTTAAAACAGCTGAAAACTACATAAAACAGTGTGCTGAGGCACACCATGACATAGAATGTTGCAAAAACAAATAAAAACACCAAAATATGGCATGTCGAAAAAATGACCCAAAAAGCAAGGCTATAGTATGGCAAAAAATGTCAAAAATGGCATGTCTCAAAAACAGCTTAAAACAGCTGAAAACTACATAAAACAGTGTGCTGAGGCACACCATGACATAGAATGTTGCAAAAACAAATAAAAACACCAAAATATGGCATGTCGAAAAAATGACCCAAAAAGCAAGGCTATAGTATGGCAAAAAATGTCAAAAATGGCATGTCTCAAAAACAGCTTAAAACAGCTGAAAACTACATAAAACAGTGTGCTGAGGCACACCATGACATAGAATGTTGCAAAAACAAATAAAAACACCAAAATATGGCATGTCGAAAAAATGACCCAAAAAGCAAGGCTATAGTATGGCAAAAAATGTCAAAAATGGCATGTCTCAAAAACAGCTTAAAACAGCTGAAAACTACATAAAACAGTGTGCTGAGGCACACCATGACATAGAATGTTGCAAAAACAAATAAAAACACCAAAATATGGCATGTCGAAAAAATGACCCAAAAAGCAAGGCTATAGTATGGCAAAAAATGTCAAAAATGGCATGTCTCAAAAACAGCTTAAAACAGCTGAAAACTACATAAAACAGTGTGCTGAGGCACACCATGACATAGAATGTTGCAAAAACAAATAAAAACACCAAAATATGGCATGTCGAAAAAATGACCCAAAAAGCAAGGCTATAGTATGGCAAAAAATGTCAAAAATGGCATGTCTCAAAAACAGCTTAAAACAGCTGAAAACTACATAAAACAGTGTGCTGAGGCACACCATGACATAGAATGTTGCAAAAACAAATAAAAACACCAAAATATGGCATGTCGAAAAAATGACCCAAAAAGCAAGGCTATAGTATGGCAAAAAATGTCAAAAATGGCATGTCTCAAAAACAGCTTAAAACAGCTGAAAACTACATAAAACAGTGTGCTGAGGCACACCATGACATAGAATGTTGCAAAAACAAATAAAAACACCAAAATATGGCATGTCGAAAAAATGACCCAAAAAGCAAGGCTATAGTATGGCAAAAAATGTCAAAAATGGCATGTCTCAAAAACAGCTTAAAACAGCTGAAAACTACATAAAACAGTGTGCTGAGGCACACCATGACATAGAATGTTGCAAAAACAAATAAAAACACCAAAATATGGCATGTCGAAAAAATGACCCAAAAAGCAAGGCTATAGTATGGCAAAAAATGTCAAAAATGGCATGTCTCAAAAACAGCTTAAAACAGCTGAAAACTACATAAAACAGTGTGCTGAGGCACACCATGACATAGAATGTTGCAAAAACAAATAAAAACACCAAAATATGGCATGTCGAAAAAATGACCCAAAAAGCAAGGCTATAGTATGGCAAAAAATGTCAAAAATGGCATGTCTCAAAAACAGCTTAAAACAGCTGAAAACTACATAAAACAGCATGCTGAGGCACACCATGACATAGAATGCTGCAAAAACGGCTAAAAACACCACAATATGGCATGTCGAAAAAATGAGCGAAAAAGCAAGACTATAGTATGGCAAAAAATGTCAAAAATGGCATGTCTCAAAAACAGCTTAAAACAGCTGAAAACTACATAAAACAGTGTGCTGAGGCACACCATGACATAGGATGTTGCCAAAAAGGTCAAAAACACCAAAATATGGCATGACGAAAAAATTTGCGAAAAAGCAAGGCTATAGTATGGCAAAAAATGTGAAAAATGGCATGTCTCAAAAACAGCTTAAAACAGCTGAAAACAACATAAAACAGCGTGCTGAGGCATACCATGGCATAGAATGTTGCAAAAAAGGTCAAAAACACCAAAATATGGCATGTTGACAAAATGAGCGAAAAAGCAAGACTATAGTATGGCAAAAAATCTCAAAAATGACATGTCTTATTTCATTATTTACATCACACTATGTCCTTTTTTATAATGACATACTATACTATGATGGCTTTTACAGCATATGACAAGTTAGATTCACATTACATGAAAATGGATCTTTCAATGTGAGGAAAATTTTGCATTAGTAAAACAGTCCAGTCAGCAACGTCTTAAAAAGCAAATATGTTCTAAAAGAAATGTACTAAAACAATGCAGACACAGCATTTAACACAGCCAAAAAAATGGAATTTCATATGAAATGTCTCATTAATTCAAAATCAAAGAAACAATCTGAATGAAATTGCATACAACACCTCAGTAAAGACAAGGGCGGGCTGCCTACCTGGCATGGTCAAAGTACTCTTTAGTCTGGTTCCTGTAGAAGACAGAGAAACGCAGCATCCGGCCGGCGATAACCTCTGCCTTCTCCAACAGCTGGTTTAGATGCACTGTAGAATAATCTAGAAAACAGACACAACACATCACCATCAGAGTGGAAATTAATATGCGGTCAGTGTACAAATGTCATTAATAGAAATTCAATTCTTAAATTATAAAGAACAGGAGTGACTGTGTGCACAAACTGGGATGGAATATGAATTCTTCATGTGTGCTCAAGAACCCTGAGATCCTTCCATTCAGACTTCGTCATTAAAAAAAAGAAAAGAAACATTTTCAGTAAGTCCTGTAATAAAATCTCCTTTCACTCACCACCATGTAAACAGGTCTGCCAAATGGTTGTTGGTTTTATCCAAAGCATATAATGAGTTTCATAATAATAGAGGCTCTTTTATCCCATTTCAATTTTCCTACAAGCACTTGAACACACCAACAAGAATGATATAGAGGAAATTTCCCTGTGCTTTCATGCAACAATAAAGAACCTTGAATAAAAATGAAAGAAGACTATTAAGACGATTATTGATGTCACACAGACTTCGCAGAATCTTCTTTTAAATAGACATTTTGCTCATTTTTGGCTGGACCGCAGCCTGCGGTCGCAGTGCTGCACACAGGGTTCTGAGTGAGTGAGTGAGTAATTGATGGAGTTGGCACCATTGGTCAGTGAGACTGAGATGTGACATAGCTGTTTTTTTATTGGTCATTTTTCTTTCAAACTAAATAGGCAGGGAAACGGTGGACACGCAAACAGAAGCTGACAGGTCTGTATTACTGTCACGTTATTCCTTCTTCTCTGTATGCAGTGTAACATGGCAGCATGGTGGAAAAATAGCAAGATAGACAACTAACAAGCCAGCCGCGGTCGTTCTGTCAGTTTTAGACAGAGAAGAGGGAGAGGATCACCTCATCAGTTTGTTTGAGGAATAGCTGTTTCTCTAACGCACAAGCCTACATTTATTTAAACATTATTAACTGATACATGTCACAGTGTCTGAATGTGCTATTATGAAGAGAAGAAGAAAATCAGACACTGATTGAAACTGAAGTGAATATTATGTGTTACAGTGTTGGGCTGGGTGCCGCCGCAGAGACAGAATTTTCCTTTGGTTAATCAGCGGTGATAGGACCATTCACAAACTATCTGCATCGGCGGAGCTTGGCCATGAGAGGCTGCACTGCCTGCTGCCGGTCACTGACTTTAGACTTTTACTATTGTTCTTTATAAAAGCTATTGCACGTCTGTTTGTTCTGGAAGAGGGATCCTTCTTCAGCTCCTCTTGAGCTTTCTACCATTTTTCTCCTGATAAAGGGTTTTTTGGGGGAGTTTTTCCTTATCTGCTGAGATGGTCTAAGGACAGAGGGATGTTGTATGCTGTGAAGCCCTCTGAGGCAATTTGTGATTTGTCATAATGGGCTTTCTGAATGACACAGAGTTGACTTCAGACACTAGTAAAATATCAATATGGAAACATGAGCTAAGAAAAGTGAGGACTTTGTTCCAAAAAGGCACTGTCCCCTCAGTGGTCTGGAAGCGGTTCAGCTTTGCAGAGTCTGACCTCATGTGAACCACTGTCCACTTTAAAGTTTGCATAGATTCTTTGGCAACTAAAAGCAGCAACATTAATAATTTATCCAGCATCTCAAACTTAGGCACGCAGCCGAGAGGGAGAAGTGTCTGGCTATGTGAGCTACAGCAGACAGTGGTAGCTTTAAAACATCTGCTAGAAAACAGGTAATGTTACCATTAGCAGAATGATTTTACCATATGAGAAGAAGAGACCCCACTGGAAAGACATTATAGATGTGGAGGCGTTTCACATCGCCAAAGATATGGTGGCCTTATATACAGTTGAAAAGCCTGCATTGATCCACACGCTCTATTTTTTTAAGACTTTTTTTTTGCCTTTATGATAGGACAGCTTAAGTATGAAAGGGAGAAGGGGAAGGCATGCAGCAAAGGGCCATGGGCCAGAATCAAACCTGGGCCACTGCAAAGGACTCAGTCTTTATAAGATGAGATAAGACAATCCTTCATTAATCACACAACGGAGACATTTGCATTGTTACAGCAGCCAGATGCGTACAGGATAAGCAAGCAAAAGCACAATATTAATATAAAAAATGGTAAAAAAACAAAAAACAAAAAACAAGGTGCCAAACTCAACAGTTTGAAAAATATTTAGACCAACTGCACATGGAAGCATGGAAGGTAATTGCACTTGTGAAAAATTATAAAGGGGCACCCCTTTTCTTGTTTGTTTAAAGAAAAAAAATCTATTAGAATTGTAAATCAGGTGTGATGATTATTTTTCAGCCATAACACCCAACCATAATGTAATACTATTACTAAGATGATAAGCATGGTAAACATTACACCTGCTTAATATTAGCATGTTAGAATTAAGACATTTTCATTTAGCTCCTAGAGGTGAAGGATTATATGTTACTATGTTTACTATATTTAAGCATTCCCCTTCATCATATTTTTTGACCACATCCTCACTCTTTCCCTGCCTTTTCTCGTCCCATCTCGACTGCTGCTCCTCATCCCTGTCACATGACCCCCCTGATAAATTCCCCCCTCCAGTTTCCGTGTCATCATCTCCGCCCCCTTCTCCCCTCCCCCACTCTAAGCCACAAGCCAGAGATGTTGAACTTGGTGACCTCTGCATCGGAACATAAACAGCACAGCTCCCCTCTTTCTTTTAATCCCTCTCCTTCCTCACCCTCCCCTCCTCTATCTCTCCATCCATCTTCCCCTCCACTCAGTATAAATTAGCCTCTACTTAATATTCTCCCTCACATTGTGCCTTATCCTAATTCCCTCTGTAGCTGCAGTATGGCCAAAAAAATAAATCAAAGGCAGCACTGATGTCACATATCCTGAAATACATGTACTCATGGCAATGTAAGCGGCGTGTTACCCACCAGCAGTGCAGAACTCTATGATCTCACTCCACTCGGAGATGGCGTAGTCGCCGTCAGTCTGTTTTGATGCGGTTTGGACAGCCACGGTATACTCTGTGCGTGGGCTCAGGAACCAGTGGCCCCGAACCGTCATGGGCAGGGGCACTGCCTTGGCTACCAGCTTGGTAGGGACATCCTGAAGGGAAGGAGGAATGGATGGAAAAAAGAGTGAATGATTAGTCAGAAAGAGATGTTTTGGCTTTCTTTCAGCCACGTGCAGCAATTTGTAGACACCTGCCTGTAAACACACATTCAGTGTAAGTGACAGACTGCAGTTTATACCTGTAGCTGCCCTTTTGTTGATGTATGTACACTACTGTGTACACTGTCCACCCCCCTGATGCCTTGGTGGGCCTTTGCAGCTCATTGATTGGACTAGGAGCCCCTGCCTAGCAACAGAGTCAGCCCATTCATCCACCAACACTGTTGCTGCTGCACACCTAAATCAAAATACTAGTATGGGGTCGCCTGCTAAGGAATTGGAGAAACACTGCACCCAGGAAGTGACTGCAGGAGCAAAAGGAAGAAGGCTGATGAAACAAGTCTGTAAGATTGACTGACTGTCCACCGACAGAGCTGCAGTCTTCCTGCTGCTGCTGAGATTACTCTGAGTCAGTGAGCGATATTAGCCTATTAAAGCTCAGAGCAACCGCTCGCTGTGGAGCCTTTGAACAAAACCACCTTGAAGTGATTTTTTTTTTCCTTTTTTTGCCTTGAGCATGAAACAAGAGGTTATCCTAAGGTAAAACATGGTATACCTGTGTTCCAGCGTCAATCATTTTAGATTTTAAACATCAAGGATTATCATAGCTCCAGATGTTTATAGCATTACAATAACTATCTTAATCCCTAATATGGTATTGCAGAATGGTTACGGCCACAAAGGGTCACAATCTCATTTACTGCCTGTCCTCTCAGTACAATTTTCTGCAGCAACACACAGAAGAAAAAACAGAAGTGGGGACTGTATCGAGAAATATCAGAAAGGATGCTGAGAGATACCCTTTACTTTACTTTTTACTTTACTTTACTAAAAAAAACAGTATATCTTCAAAAACATCTAACACATGTAAAAAACGATTTTTATCTCGAGGAGACTTTTACCTGGTTGAATAAATGTAAAAAAATGTTTACAGCACTAATAATAATGATTGAGATAATTATCTACTTGATTACTATTGGCACACTGTCTAGTGTGTGCTCTAAGGCTCATTGTGATTTCTCAATCTCCTCACTTCAGCATATAAACACAAAGCTCTTATTGACACATTTGTTCCGAATTCTATTCTGTGAGTGTAAAACGAGAACCCTTTTGTTGAGTCAACTCCCCATAGTTTTACCTTTTAAAAGCACGCTGATTCAAGCATTACCTTGTGTTTGAACTTGTTTGAGTTTTTGTTTTCCTTCTTGTTCAGGTCAATGAAGTAGTGTGTGATGCGCTCCTTGCTGCGTGGCTCCATGTCCCAGCAGATCTTGAAGGAGTCGCAGGTGATGTTGCTGATCTTGATGTTCTGAGGAACAGGGAGCTCCTCCATCTCAGAGAGGCTGCCATCCTGGGATTTACCTGTGAAAGTGGAAAAACAAAAAGCAATGTTGCTATAATCAGAAATAACAATATATGATTAAATGATGTGGTTCATACTTACTATATGAATCCTTTTAGAACACTAGAGCTGCAATAATTAATTTATTAGCTGTCAACTATTAAATTATCGCCAACTAATTTGATGAAGGCTCTGTTGGCTTGAGTTTATTGTATTTTATTTTGTATGTCAAGAAACTATATAACACTGTAATGCTGGAGTTATAAATAAAAAAGAGAATATAAAGGAAAGTAAAAATAATAAAATAATATAAAAAAAGAAAAAAGATAACGGAGACAAATAAAAGCAACTGGTTACATAGATATAATTTAATGGGACATCATTCACTAATAACTAGTGACATTAAGAAAAAGAAATGAGTTGATTTTTTTTTAAATTTGCATTTTAAGAAATTAGATTACATTATAATACTGGAGTTGTAGGTCATAAAAAAGAAAAGGGAAAGAAAAGTTAATAAGAAACATAAGATAAGAAAAAAGGTAAAAGTCAAAACTAAAAAGAATTTTAAAAAATGCTTACATAAATATCATTTCACAGGATATAATTTACTCTTAACTGATACATTTAAGTAAGTAAAAAAAAAGTCAAAATTCTCTAATTCTAGGTTCCTCTGGTTTCTCTCTGATAGTAAACTGAAAAATAATTTTTAATTGCAGCCCTATACAACACACATTGTGTTCTGTAAAGCTTATCTAAAATTTGCTATTATCTGAGCAACTTGAGGCCACATTAAATTAGCAGCACACAGCTTTAAATATGGTATCTCCGCCCAGCTTTTAGTCAGCCCCCAGAAATACCTTTTTTTATTTCTTGTCTTTCTTACTGACTGTAAACCCTCTGTACTTCAGCAGTTTCCCAGTAATTATTCCACAGACATTACTGAACATTCAGCATATCACACACAGCGAGAACTGCATGCATCCCTGACTACCATATATGTTGCCATGGAAACACATCAGCCACTCATACACACACACACACACACACCTATCTGCTTTCCAGAACATACGTGGCATTAAATATTTCAAACTCTACTGATTAAATTTCCTCTCCTCTCGGAAGAGATGGATCCATTTATAATCAGCAGTAAGAAATAAAAAAATACTCTTCCACACTGCAGGCGATACATATGAGCAGTAACATTTAAAATGCTGCTGGATGTTATAGAATTTGAGCCATTCATTGAAGGTAAGTAATTTGGGGTTTTTTTTGGTCACTGCAACATTATTTTTCATCAAACAAGTTTATGAATCTTGTTTTTTTTTTTTTTTTTTGCATAGATCGTATGCATTACTCAGGACCTGTACAGTAAGCAGCATAATATGCAGCAAAGGCGTACAACCCCCAAAGTGCACACTGAGGCCACTGAAAATGCCCAAACAGGGTTGAATGAAAGCTTTGTCGAATTAGGATGAATATAGACTTCGCGTCACTCTCGGGGACGCCCACTTGGCAGGGCAACAATGTGTTTTCTGTGCACGCTCTGGGGGTCTAAACATGAGAGTGAGTAAAATACAAGAATTTGGGAGTAATGCACAACACGACTGGACTCCATAGAAGAATAAACAATGGCAGGAGCAGCGGAGCATGGAACATCCATCCCCACTCATCAGCTGAGAGAAGGTGGCATAAAAGAGTTAACCCATAATTGGGCTGTGTGAACTCTCCTGTCTCGCCTCCACACAACACTCCAACAGAGGAAAGTTTGTAGGTTGATTCATTTTTAGGTAGACAGGAGGTAATCCCTACACCCCATGTGCATGTTGCACTTCAGAGTTGGGAAAAAAGCAGTCTAGCTTTACCATTTTATGTGAGCTTGGCTCTTTTTTTCACATCATGATGTTGTGGCACCTGATACTTATTCCCTGTTTACCACTTGCTTTTCTGTTATTTTATATGTATCTTTATGTGTTTTATGTTAACAGACAACCCCTGATCCAATTGAAATAATTTCTGTTTCTTAGTGAGAAAGGCACAAGCTCCCCTGCAAGTCGGCCCATATAAATGGGGTTCTGGTTGCATTCTCCAGTTTGCGACTGAGGGACAGTCAATAAAAGTGTTTTTTTTTTTATTTATTCATGCAGAATAAATCTTTGGTATTTTTAAAATATGTATACCCTGAGTCTGCTGTGATTCTTGGGTGCAATATCTTAAAACAAGATAGAATTGTATGTTCTTTACCACCAGACTGGACCAGACCCCCTGCTTACTTTTTTCCTTATCCCTAGCTCCTAATCACAACTAGCTGATTAACAAAAATAATCATCTTTAACCTAAACAGAGAGACCTCCTGTCATTACCTGCTTGGACCATACCATTAATATGTCTTTTATATACTTGTGAATTTGGAGTTAAAAAATTGCATTTCAATGATGAAGAGACAAATCTTCAGGATTTGTTTTTATTTTTACTAATAAATCCTCTTCTTAAAGTAAGTCATTGTATCTAAACATAGAATTTACTTTGTGAATTAGGTGCATGGCTGGTATTAGATTTCAGTAACATTGAGGTTAGGAGATTTCTAAGTATGTAAAAATGTAAACAGGCCAACAGCTATATCCTCAGACCTCAGATCTTTAATGCTGGTTCACATTTAAAGCCAATCTCATTATTCTTAAACCCCACTGAGCTGATAAGTTTGGCTCAGACTGAGAGGGTCAATGAGGACGTGACAGAGCAAACCTCTGCAAGTCGGTGTGGACAAGACAGTGATGTCAGCACTGTGACATCCCACCTGACACTTTATGTTGCTGACCTTTAACAAAAACGAGAAAAAAAAACTAAAGCTTGATGTTATTCTTTAGCACTGGCGAATAATAAAATATACTGCACAAAAAGGAAGTGAAATTTGGTCAAGGATTTTAAGTTTTTAACGTGCTTAAAGATCTGCACTCTTTTCCGAGTTTTTCTTATGAAAATGACTTCTTAGCTGTCGGCAAAAAGCCAACATAAGACAGTTAGAGCGGAGAGCACTGGTGATAATATTAATAACAGAAAGGGTTAGTTCTGAATTTTAGAAGTGGAATTGTATGAGGTAATTATCCATAGTCAGTGTAATATTTCACTGCTTTACTTTGCTGTCGGACAGCCCTTTCCAAAGCAGAACTCAAGCTGTTTTATTGCTCTCCATAAAGCCACCAGACTCCACTGACAGAAACCATAATTTTACCTCACAGAACATCGGAGTTAATGCTCTAATGCTGCCTAAACCGGTCAGTTAGTCTGCATATTGAATGAACTTTGGGTGCAAATTAATGTTAGAGCCATAGCAATACATTGCTTAGTTTCCGTGCCAGTTAGGGGGTTAGAGGAATATTTGCAAGATCGATAACATAGGGTTTTCGGGGAAGGCTTGGCTCAGTCATGAAGAGGACATTAGGCAGGCTAGGGGGGGTTGTATGCAGTAATGTCATTATGCAGAAACTTATTATTATTATTATTATTACTATATGTCAAGTCATGTGGGCAAATGTTTTTAGAAGGGCTGAGAAAAATAGCATTTTGACGTAAAACATACAAACTCAAACCAAAATTTGAACGTTTGGATTTGAGTACATATGGATAACTACTGCAGAATTACATTAAAACCTCAGAATAAAAAAAATAAATAATTAGCATGGACTGCCTTTTAAGTGAAGATTTTTATTTTCATTTTTAAAAATGCACAGAAAAAAATGTATAATAAAAAATGTATAATATAATTTCAAGTGTGAACATCATTACATATTTTATGGGAAGCATTACAACTCACTGATCTTTTTACAGCTTTTTTTTCGCTGATTCATCACAAGCATTCATTATTAATGAAAGATGATAAACATCAGTTTCCAGCTCAATCAACC
The DNA here is from genome assembly GCF_008729295.1 of Plectropomus leopardus. Lineage (NCBI taxonomy): Eukaryota > Metazoa > Chordata > Actinopteri > Perciformes > Serranidae > Plectropomus > Plectropomus leopardus. Next base: position 10,206,641 of record NC_056477.1, on the reverse strand, counting down.
TATCCCAAACTTTCACCACTTCAAAATGCCATCAGTATATGACACAGCGTAAACACTGATCAAAACCAAACACCAAACATAAAAACCTGCTAACTCAGATGCTGTGTTGTGCCTGAAGCAGAGTAACGTCCTTGTCCTTAAAATGTTAATGTCAACACTGATTTGTCCCTAAAACATCTAAAAGGAGACCTCATGCCGGTCTTTGCCCTCCCACCTCCTTGCGACTCCACAGTGCTGATTTAGCTCCTGTTTACTCTAATGCTCTCCTAATTAACCTGCAAATGGAGGCATTACACCGACACAGTGGAGCTTTACAAATGCAGTCAAATATTGCTTACATAATAGTCTTAAGGCTGCGCAGTCAAGCTGAAAGTGATGTTATCAGGGAAAACAGGCTCTGAAGGCTTTAAGGTTTACTGGGGAAAAAAAGAGTCAAAGGAAATGCTTGTGAGACAAACAGACAGAAATCTCCAAACCCACCAGTGTTCAATTCTTTGTAAGTTTTACAAAACAATGTGAATGTCTAAAAAAAAAAAAAAAAAAAATATATATAGCGCCCCCCCCCCCCCTTCGGTTTTGGATATCCGATAATAACCTCCAGCTAATTTCATTTCAATTTCACCTTTTTTGGCAGGACGTTTCTTGCCTGGCTGCCCATTATGTTTTTCCTGTGTTTGTGAAGTAAACCAAACCAATTTTCTCAGCTTTCGAGGTTTAAATGCTAATGAAAGGTGTCTGAATGCAGCACAACAAAACAGATCCAGTTTGAAGGGTTAAAGAATTAAATCTGGCTTTTAATAGGTTTCTGAATACACTCACACAATGTGCACCAGGTAGTCTTGCCTGCAGGTAAATACGGTGCTAATCTGCACTCTGTATCCTCTGGGAGTCTGCGAACGCAGGATGAAAGACAGGGGAGTGAAAGCCAAGCAGGATGAAGGTCAGGCGGTAAGGGAAACATTTTACAATCTCACATGGGAGGCCTACATCCTCAGTCTGACATATATTTATGTGCTAGTGTTCTACCTCGGCTCTCATGACTTACACTGTAGCTAATATTAATTCTGTTGACCCATAATTTTAGCCTGGAAGCCATTATACTGTAATGAGTTGTCTTAAAATTTATTGCATTGTATTATAATCCTGTGCATGAGGCGGAGGGATGGGGATTTTTGCCTCATCATGATGAAGCAAAATGAGTGTCAGTTTTTTGAGCCCTCACTTAGGGGCTTATGAGCACAGATTACTCCTGCTGTGCACACATGTACAGCGGGTTCAAGATGACATAGGAGCACCGCACATGTATAGCGAAATAATTACATTTCAAAAGATGGATTGAATCTGCTAAGCTCCATCAAATGGACCTCATTGGGCACTGGCCTTTTAACTCAGCTTGCAGTCAAATGCCACAGTGTGGAATAGCAATAGATGCAGAAGGATCAATAAAAATCTTGTTAACATGCGTACGTAGGACTGTCCTAATGGCCCTCTGTAGTAGGATTTGTTCCAGTCACACCTGGCTTGATGCTGTGAATTACTTTTCAGCACTCTTTACTGGTGAGAGGAAGGTGATTTGATTTCCATTCACCTGCATAATGTAAATGTACTCTCAGCGGTGGCCGGCGATAAAAAA